>NW_020271469.1:977273-1081590 GCF_002803265.2 Melanaphis sacchari
CATCTGGCCGACCTGTCGAGGTGCGACGACGAATCCGCGGCGGCGCGTGGACCGGTCCAGCCGGGCCTAGGGTGTTCGATCACACGTCGTCGGCCGAGAGCATGACCAGCCAGATCGCCAACTGGCGGGCGCCGCGTCCACCGCGTCCACCGCGTCCGACGGCAGCGTGCCGCGGACGACCAGCAGACCGCGCTGTGCACATCCGCCGGTCGTCGAGCGTGCCGTGCAAGAACAACCGCGACTCGTCCAGCTCCAACGACTCGGGCGTGTCCACCGGTTCGCTGCGTTACCGGGGCGCCGACTTGCCGAGTTCGAGTTGCCGCTGACCACGGCCATGTCGGCCATGCGACACAGGCGCACCGTGGCCGCGGCCGCCGGTACCGCCGCGGCCGGTTCGGTCGAGTGCGGCGGCCGCGGGGCCATCGCCGGTTGCGTACACGGTTCGCTGCCCAGGCGGTCCAAATCCACGGACCGGCTCAAGGAGCTCGGCTTCAGGTTCCAGAAGTTCGCGAGCACCATGAAATCGTCGTCGGCCGGTGCCGAAGTCCCCGTGTGCTTGAAAAAGGACCAAAGTAAGTCAGCGCGACGCGCGTTGTTGTTGTTGTTGTTGTTGTTGTTATTGTTGCATTTTTATCGTTATTAGTTCCTATTTTATTCTTTTTCAATCACGACACAATGCGTTGTTAAAATAATTCCTTATTCCGAAACGGAATATTCATCGAAGCACTTTGATTCGATATTTACAAAAAAAAAAAAAAAAACACTCCAAAATAAATATAAAAACGAAATTTGCACGAGTGGTTAAGGCTACTTATGAGTGTTTCAAGTTTAGACGAGAGCAGAGGTGAGTGTGACGAGGGCACCACTTCAAAACGATAGTCCTCCACTTCTTTCTTCTAAAACGTAAATACGTCTTGTTTAACTAATTAACTACTCGCCCAAATTTTTATTCATACTCAAAGAAATACTTCGAAGAATTTTATGCTTCAGATACGACATTAAAAATGAATAATGTCACTAAGAGAAGCAATAACACTTAAAAAGGTAGATCGATAAAAAAACATTTTCGAAAGCACAATAGTTTTTTTTTAAATAATAAGTTCACGACGTAAGAATTAGAAAAAAACCGGTATACCATTCTCGTGTTTTCGCTTCTTTCGTAATTGACTTCATTTCCGAAAAAAAACGTATAACGTATTATGCGTTAATATTGGCAACACGAATAGAGCCTTACCGATTGTGTGAACTATTTAACACAATAACAAAACCCGTTTTCAATTAAAAGTTATCAGTTTAGAGTATAATATATTATACGTAATTATAAAATAAAATGCTCTGTTTCGACCTGGACATTGTGCGTTCTGTTTTAGAGCTGATTTGTAAAAGTGAATTTTACGTTATTTATTTAAAGTTAATACTAAATAGGATAATATTTGTGGAAATAATGCGTTTCGTATAGTTTGTAAACAATTTGTTTTGACACGTTTTTATCGAAAAAAAATATATAGTATGTTTTCAATAATTCGTTTTGACATAGGAATTAGTACCATTTTGCATTGTCACTCCCTTTTTATAAGTAGTTAGGTGCGATAAATGTAATATAGAAAATACGGCATGTCACACGCATATATTATTATATTATCAGTTATCACTGAAAGGTACGAAATAAAAATACGAACAATTTGAGAAGTAAATTGAGTTAGAATAATCAAATCGCTTATCAAATAAACTTAAAACAGTAATCATATGGCAACTCATTTCACCCTCATTTTTTCTTTATCTCGACGTTTCGGTACCATCGTTGAGTCCAATTTATCGATACCAATCTTATAAGTAAATATATTTTTTAATACGTTTCAAATATAAATCACGCGGCGTTATGAGTAGGCTATTTAGCTACACGGTTATCAGGTGTCCATTCTGCAGGTTCTCAGAAGCTTTTGATTCGTTGTGCATAGTAACAAGTAACACAACGGTATATTATTTTATTCATATAAATCGACCGATTTCAAAAAATTGTTTTAATATACCAACCAAGTTACCTACACGATGCGCGTCATATTATATTGGTTGTACACGTAATAATAATTAGTGGACTTTGCATAGCTAAAACCAGGAAATAAACATATTCATGACGATTTTGGTCATCGTTTCGAACTTTCAGCTAATAATTTAAATAGCATTTTGCTTTAAGCAATCGAAACCTTATCATGTGTCAAATAATTCTTAGGTGAGTAAACACTATCCACAAGCAAAATAACTATATTCTCAGAAAAAGAGACCATGTTTGTTATTACAAGTATAGATACTATTCCTCGGTTCCGTCCGTAGTACACTGTACAATCAAATTTATAAAAACATATTACCTAATAATAGCAATAATAATGCAGATAACGTTCTCAAACCCTCGAACACATAGGGCTAAAAAAAAAAAATCCCATTCGCTTTAAAATAATAATTCGTCAAAATGTTGAAAACGTTTCGAACAGTCTCTACCATGCCCGAATTTAATGGCAGATAATTTTTTATTTAGTTAACAAATTCTGAACAATCGCTTAATAGTGACTTTATTGTCGTCGGTTGCAGGGTTTAATGTGCACGCGGAAGGGAACTCGGCCGTGCCGTTTTTAGACTCACAGAGCACGAGCAGCTACACGTCGGACATGAGCGACTACATCGAGACACTGTCGCTGTCCTCGCACAGTTCGTCGGACACCACCAACAACGAAAACCAAAGGTGAGTGCATGTCACTACTGAAGTGCTAATCCGATGTTTTCAAGACCGTATACTCGGCGATCTCACGCGCAATTTCATCGTGGTTAGAGATCAGAATTTTGGGATTTATTTATACATTTTTTTTAAGAGCCCGTGCGGGTAACCGAGTTTGTGACCTTCGTTTTACAATTCACGTGGCGTGTTTACGTTAATCGAAGAATAAAAATATTTGGTAAACCCGATACGGACGTACACATCTTATTATATTATAATATTATCTCATTATATTTAGTTTGCCATAGAAAGTTTTTGAATACTATACGCGTTGTTTTACTCGTTTTACGCACCGATCAATATAGGAAAACTAAAGACCAACGTGAGATTTTACGCCCTTTTATAAGCACATTAATATAACGATATATTAATTTGTTTTCGACATACTTCGTTGATTCGGTTCAAATAAACATACAGTGCGTACCCCACGTACTAGCGAACGGTGATTAATGCAAAAGCGCTTTGTTGTCGTATTGCAGAGAGATTTGACAACTGCAACAATTATTGTTATAGTGGTAAAAATTTATACGCGTCAGGTTTTAAAAAAAATTAACGAACGCCAAGGGGAATTATTATTTTTTTTTTAATGTGCATTATTTCAGACAAAAAACAAATCATCGATTAACATATTATATATAACATTACCTTGTACATTTGTATGATATTACGTAAAAAATATTTAAAATATTTTACAAAGATCGATAATCCATTTTTTTTTTATTATTATTAAATTTTTTATACGCACGTAGTACCAAACTCTGTTACGTTTCGTAGTGACATTACATGTCACGCAGGTAGAGACCGAATTCTGTTATGGACCGTAACCGTAACTTACGGTACATAAATATGTTCGCCGCTACATCCATGTAAGTGGGAACTAGGTATACGACTTTGTATTACACCACCTATCTTGTATTTTAACAGAATATATATTATTCCGATCTCTAATCATTTTAAACAATTATTACTCTGTCGATTATTGTTTTGATGATATTCGACGTTATATTGTATAACCTGTGCGTTGTTGGTATAGGTGCGGAAGACAGGCCAAAACTACATTGAAACCGCGGTCCGGCAAGGAATATCATCAAATCGGATTTTTTCTGGACGGCGACCTGAAGGTGAATAATGTTACAATATCGCATTACTGCATACGGTTGTTAATGAATCTTGCTAATTGAATTTTCTATCAACTAGGTCAAATCCGACATACCACCAGTTCCTGAAAAGACGGAAAGCCCTTCTCCCAGGTATGCCACAGCCCAAGAGAGCAATGTCGTCTGATGGCGCCAGGAGAAATAGTGCATCCGAGGAAGATGTTATACGATTATTTTTTCTGCTGCCCATAATAATATAAGCATTCGACTTATAGTTAGAGAGTTAGAGAAAATACGAAGGTGAAAAAACAACGATTAAATTAAACTGTACATTATTAAAATTTACTGAAAATAACATATCACAACATGTATAAAATACTACTGTAATAATATACTTAAATAATAATAATGTAATTTTAAAGTGTTGAATTTAAGACTGCCAACTCAAAAAAAAAAAAAAAATGTACTTTGCATACAAAAAAAAATAAACATTTATGTATTTATACATTTATGAAATGAAATATTATATATTTATTACAATAACAGTTTAGTCTAATAAGAACTAGTCATCTATAGTCAATTTAAATTTTGTAGTAGATTATTTTCCTTAGTAAATATTGTATATGTATAAAGGTGTAACTAATAATAATAAAAAACATTTTATCATAGTTTATATTCTTAAATTATTTACAACATAAGCATAAGTACGTTTGAAGATTTTGTACAATTTTTTTTAAATTAAATAATTATACAAAAAGAAAATTGTCAATACATTTTTTACAAATCATAATAAACTTATAGATAACTTTATTTAAATTTGTGCGTGTAATATTTATCAACAATTATCTTCATAAATACAAATTTTAGATTCACCAAACTGGCATTAAATTAATCAATTTAATACATATATTATGATACGTATGATTTTATATAATATACATATAATGCATGGATTTTATAAGTATTATCTTAGTCTTTTAATAGTGTTAAGAACACATTCTTTTATCACATAAATAAATAGTATAATTAAAACTAGAGATAAATATTAAAAGTGATTTTATTTGGATACATTACATTAAATTTAATATTATTATTGGTTTTAATTATTATCATAATATCATTTATATATTTCACTAAATATTTCTTTCCTTATTGTTGAGGTTTTTGAGATAATGCTTTTAGCTTTTCTATTCTCCATCTTTGAATTTTTTCTTTCAGATCCGTAGCTATAAATAAAAATAATTTTAATATAAAATTGATTTTTAAAACTCTAAAAAATTATATAGACAGATTTTAAAAATTGAAATACATTTAGTTATTTATTATATAATAATATTACTAAGTACATTTAAAAATTATTTTTATTAAAGGAATAGATAGTAAAAATGTTTTGAAATTTTAAGAAAATAGTGATCCAAAATCCATAACCTTAAGCAACAACACAAAACCCCATTTTTTATTTACATATTTAAAATCATAAAACACAAAATTGGTTTTGCATTTAGCAAAACCAATTTTGTGTTGTTAGCTTTGTAATTCGAGTGAATTGACTTCTAATGGCTCTAATCAAGTTTAATGGTTAAAATATTATCTGTTTTAAAACATCAAATTTTGTGATATTTTTTAATTTATAATGAACATTTTAAATTATAATATTTTACCATATAACTTGCTTAAAAATTTAAATTCTTGTGTCATATTCTCTTAAAGTTCATATTATTTTATATTTTAATTCTGTAACAACCGTAACACTTATTAAGATAATACCACATTAAATATTCCAATTAATTTTAAAGTACCTATATTTCACTACTGTCAATTTAATTTATGGGTAAAACTGAATAATTAGTTAATTAAATGAAGTTGGCCAAAAGCCTACTAAAAACTGAATTATCTTTGAAATTATAATAAACTAATAACTATCAAAAACATTATTGATCTATGCTTTTATACTAATATAATATAAAGACAAGTTAAACTTTTTTATTTCCAATAAACTCAATAATGGTTTGTTTATGAATAAAGTGCTCAAATTATAAATTATTTTGCTAAACATGATTTTTTTCTATAATATGTGTATAAGATGGACTACAGAAAACTTTAAAAGTTAGGTGAAGAAAATAATTTCTAGTAATATGTCATCACCTATCTGATAGGAAAAAAAATATTTGTTTGAATTTTTGTCTACTAAAATAAATACTGTACAAGTATAATCATTTGATATTTATGTTTGTTTATATTCAACTCGCAAAATGGCTAAATATTTTTCTGCTAATATATGTCCATATTTAATTAGAAAATTTTATCTTATAACTTGAATCATAACCAATTCTAATAAATTATCTTTATAAAAAATAAATAATAAACCAAAAATATTACCCTTTCCTTGTCAACAAGTTACATAAACACTTATGAGATTTAGTTACAATGACCAGAAAAATTTGTCGTTTAATAGAAAGACTAAGTAAAAATAATTATTTTTTCTAATATACAGGTAAACTAACATTGTAGTGGTTAAATCAATATTTTTTTAATTAAAAGTTATACATGTATGTATCATAATGAATATTAGGTGAAAAACTGATTAATTGAAACATTAACTGTATTAACTTAATTATTACCTTCTACATGATATATTTGTATCTATCAGATAAATAATAAATTATAGACATTATATTATGAAATCACAAATTAGTCATTAATTATTTTATCATTAAAACATAATTGTTTTAATTTAACATTAAAATAATAAGAAAATATTCATAACTGGCATGAATTGATTGCTTAAACCTGTACTTATGTAAAAGCCCATATTGAAACAATCTATATCCACAGTTAATGAAAAATTACTAATTTTATTCGACTTTCTGGTTTCAAAAAATAAAGTAACATTAAAAAAGCAAGTTATTAACCAATAAATAATTTAAAAACATTACCAGGAGTTAAATCATCTTCACTTAAAGGTTGTCGGTTAAATGGATCTGTTTGTGAATTTAATAAATGACGAATTATAACTGATCGATCCATGACTTTTCCACTACTCGGTAATGTGACTGGATCATCCATCAAAGTATCCATCAATGGATCTGAAATTTAAGAATACTTATAAATATTTTAAAACTTCACAAAATATTATATGATAAAACCTCTAAATTCATCAGGAGCATCATTAAAATCAACTTCTTTTTTAATATTTTGAATAGATACTTCATTTGCCTTAATAGCCAAACTTTGAAATTGCATTGCTTCGATTTTTGATGAATTTAAAACTCTCAACATTCGGTTTGCTGCATCTTCAAATAATTCTATTCTAAATGATCGCTATATTATTTTAAAAAATCATTAGTCAAGTACTTAATAAAAAGAATAAATATAATTAATTAACAGAAAATTACTTCATCAGCAGCAATAGCTGCAGCAAACTCTTCACAATCCAAATGTAAATAAATATCAATCAATTGCTTAAGCAACCTCCTAGGCTCCCAACCATAATTTTCTGGTGCTTTGACTTTTAAATTTTTACATTTAGGACCACATAATTGCTGTAAATTGAAATTCAACATAGCTGTAAGCCGATTAACTAATTCAGGTCGCATAAATGGTTCTTTGATATCCTTTGTAAGATAATGGAACATATCTACAGTCTCTTGTGCCAAAGTTAAATAGGAACTAAAAAATCATAATAATAACATCAGTAGAATGCTTAAAAAGTAGAAATAGAAATAATTTTCACAAACCGGCATTGTCGTTCATCAGCAGAAAGCTGTCTATTTCGAGATTGCTGAACATCTTCAGGTAAATTATTCCAAGTAGCCGTGTCTGCCATTTGTTCTTGTACTTCATGGATACGCTTTAACGACTCTAAACTCTCATCCAACAAGAATGTAGTGTCATTTATCAACATATTCACAAATTTCACAAATTGTATTCCAGTCCTACCATAACAAATTTAAAAAAAAAAATTAATATTAATATTAATATTAAACATTTTTATTTATATAATGACATACTTGGATTCTGCAATAACTGAACTTCTATGCATAGGACTTTCCCACATACTTTTGAGGATCAAACTAATATGGTAACGTATAGTAAATTTATCATAAAATTCCGAGCTTGCTCCAGTAGATTCAATTACTGCAAAAAAAATAAAAAAAATAACAGTTTAAGAAAATTTTTATATTAATATAAGCGACAAAAATACCTGTATAGAACTTCATTAGAGCAGAAGGAAGGTGAGAGATTGAAAGTGGATGGCTCATCATCATATTATTCAAAACTTCGGTCTTTGGTTGAATACTTGGATTTAATACAAATAAAACTTCAATAAGTTTTGCTATAAGATAAGGATTTTTAAAAGCAGCCGGAGAACAAATACAAACAAGAATCCATGTTAACAATTTATCAAAGAACTTGAATTCAATGGCTTTGGGAGCATATCTAAAATAAAATTACAATACCATATTATTGATCCTCGTATACACTTAATAGAATTACTTACTGCAGGATGAATAATAGGAAGTCTGCAATATCTTCAACAAACCATTCTGGAGTAGCAGCTAATATTACTGGAACTTCATCACGAAACTTTATTTCAGTATTTGGGACGAAATGGGAACCTTGATGAATAGATAGCATAAATTCAGCAACCGTTGAATAAAATACAATACACCGTGTTATAAGAGATGGATCGTATAACACTATTTCTCCACATGATTTACTTTTTAATAGTTTCTACAAAATCATTAATGTTAAATGTTACATTGGTATTAAGTTTATACAAAATAAAAAGATTATGTTACCTTAAGCTGCATTCTCCATTTCTTCATTAATTCTTTATTTCTTGTAGCTAATGTGGGGTTATTCTTCCATTCTGATTCTGAATTTGCTACTTCATCAATCTACAACATTTATTTAAACAAAGCATAAAGTTATTTAATAATTAACAGTTAAAATAATAATTTATTATACTTACCAATTTCTGGAGATCTCTTACAGTTCTATATCTCCTAGTATGTTTAGTGAAAGATGGTATTAAAGCTACATGATGACAATATAATGTTAAAAACCAACATCGAGTGGAAAACTTTACATCTTTAAGAGGTTGTACTGTAAATAAAAAAATAAATAAATAAATAAAAATTAAATGATATAAAACTATAATTTATAAATATACATGATGAGATCCAATCAGCAGCTTCTTGAGATGTAAATTTCAGTCTTGTGTCTGATGATAAATCGATTAATGAATGTTTGGAATTAAACATATACATTGGATCAACTTTATCCAATTTGATCTAAAAATTATAAGCTTATAAAATAACTGATAGAATTTAGGAAATAATTCATCAATTACCTTCACTGATAACTCTTGTAAAGCAGATAATAAATTCAACATGAAACCATCACCAGCAATTGTTCGCTCGTCTACACGCATTTTACAACGTTTCTCATTATATACTAACATTTTAGAAATATAATCCAATGTTGTATCTCGTGAACACGAATTTACAACCAAATTATAAATAATTTTGTTCAACTCATTCTAAAAAATAATAATTCCAAGTAAATTATTTAATTTTTATAAACACATTTAAGTGTTTACTAAAACTAAAATCATTTATTATTTTTATATCTAAAAATCATATATTACACTATACTATAACAAAAGATATATTTATATATACTGTATAACAGGTGTCTGCAATTAAATTCTATGGAGGTCCAGAAAATCAAAAAAAAAAAAAAATTGAGGGCCAGTAAAAACTAAAAACTCAGATATTAGTTAATAATTGTTGTGTTATCGCAACTATTATTGTAAATAGTAATAAACTATAAGCACCATCGTAATCTCTAAATACATCATAAAATAGATAAAATACATATTATGTGTGGAAAATCAGCATTATTAAAAAAAAAATATTTTTTGTGGTCCAATTATTTTTCCTTCACGAGCCGGATTTGGCCCGTGGGCCGCCTATTGCCGACCACTGCTGTATAAAATCAACTATGGAAAAGGATTCATAGCTACTTAATAACTACTTATTTAAGTTAAGAAAAAGTGCCCTCTATATAACCATGCTTTAAGTATACTTAAGCCGGATTGCATGACAAATTGATTAATTTAATTATATAGTAAAAAATTGAATGGATTATTAATAATACAACCCTGCATTACTTCCTATGTATCTATGTTAAACTACATAATATATAAACATGTCATGTGTTAATCTAAACAAATTACCTCGAGTATTAAAATATATGAACAAGCAATTTGAATAATAACGGTAAGGTAATTTCATTTTTTTTTTTTTTTTTTTTTATATATAAAATAAATACAAGTTAATGATTAACTCAAAATAAAGCCTTCATTACAAATGTCGATTTATATATTAACAATTTAATTCTACTACACTAGCATAAAAAAAAAAAAATTATATAAACAAATTGTCTAGAAAAAGTACATTTTTTTTATTTTAGAACAACCTTCTTATAACTAATCATTTAGATAATAAATAAAATAAAAAATCTAACTTTTGTATTATTACAATTCCATCATTTTACTAATTTAATTACTTACACGAGTAGTTTGTAATTCTTGTCTCAGAGTTCCAATTAACCCAGTTTTGTCTGATAATGAAGTAAAATTTAATAATTTGTCAATTACTTTAGGGTCATCTTCGGCAAACAATGAAACTGAAAGAAATGGTCCTAAATATGATGTATAAGATAGCTCACGGCCACCACTTGGAGTTATTTGTATTGGCATAAATTGTTTCTAAAAATATAAATATATATTTTAAAAAAAAATAAAATAACAACTTTTAACTCTGACTTACTATTTTAACTATTAAAGTACATATAGGTAAAGTATTTTTGGATGCAAACAAAGGTAGCGAAGTAAGTTCATTAAGCACTTCAATGGGTTTACGATGTGTAGAGCCAACAAAACTAGCAGTTTGCATCAAACGATGTAGATGTTGTAATATTGGAATAAAAATCTAAAAAAAAAGAAGTATGATCTTTAAGTTCATAAGATTAACATAAATACTGTTAACTTACTTTTTCCATTAAATCTTGATTCATAGCTGCACGATTCAATATTTCATTCATAAAACCTCTAGGTACTTTACCCCTCAACAAATATTGTGTAAGAGGCGAATGCATAGATGTCAAACATCGAACCCACTCTCTATCATCCATTATCCATTCTTGAGTAAGCAACATAACACAATGATTTACACACTGTGAACGTAAGTTGGTCAATATTGATGAAACTTTAGGAGTACTACTCCTCTATAAAAGATAAAAGTAGTTAATAAATTAATACAAATAATGAGTGAAAAAATATTTTTACTTTAGGATATTGACGTTTTTCTTCTTCAATACGATCATAGCAATCAAACAAATATTTTAATCCTGCAGCTGTGTGTGAATTTTCATAATAGTCTACGACAAATTTATCAAGTTTATCATTTATCTGAGAAAGCTTAGACTTTTTTCCAACTAAGCTAAGAGCTTCTTGAATAGCCATGCTTATAATATTCTAAAATATATAAATAAAAATCAACATAATATAAATTATAAGAACTAATCTCTTAATAAGCCAATAAAAGACATATTCATAATATTTTATTTTTAATCTTAAATAATTTTCATTAATTTAATTTAATTTATAGAATAGCTACCTTCATTATGGGAACCAGGAATTTAATAGAAGTTTTTATATTTTAATAAATTTTTTAAATTGTATTTAACATGCATTACTATTATAAGGCATTTACCTTACATCACTCAAATTTTGTCCTACCACACTAAAAAAATGTAAGTACACTAATTGTTTTCTCGATGTAATTAAATTATATTTGATTTCTTTAATATCATAAAATAATTTACAATTATATAAACTAAGTAATGCAATTTTTAAAAATATCCAAAACATTATTATTTCAAAATTAAAAAGTTAAACTCTTATTTAACTATCAGATGGATAAAGCAGTGGCAATATTGGCAATTTAAGGAAACTATTCAATTATTATAAAAACAATCATTGAAGTTAATAAAGTAGCCATTTACCTGAAGTTAAAGTCAAAGGAATTATTTAGCAATGACAGAATGCATCCATTCTTCAGTTAATACTGAAATTTAGTAAAATACTTCAAAATCCTTCAATTAATTTATTGGTTGTATTTAATTAAGTTAAAAATCTTCATACATTAGTACAACAGGTAAGTTGTAGTTACATTTTTATGATGAAACTTACCCAACAGTTTTAAAAACATATTTCTCTGTCTCAAATAAGAGTAACTTACAGTGGCAGGTTACTGTGAATGGCAACAAAAATGTTCATACTTAACGTGTGAACATATGAGATGACACATAGTTGAAAACATTACTTAATTATTAGAATAACAGCCTAGATCGCATTTTTCTAAGATTAACACATTAAAGAGATTTTACTCATTATAGTGTGCAGTGTTGACGATTGTCGCATACGACAATACTGACAACAAATGATTTGTAAAGGAAGCATGGTTCTAACCGAATTTTTAACCTTGATAATCACTTGAGGTTGCTCTTAATTAAGAGTATACACTTTAAAGCAACAATTCTCAAACTAAGGTTCACCAACAATTTTATTAAGGTTACCAATACAAAATAATAATATACATCATTTAAAGGATTACCAAAAATATAGGTGACATGATAGATGGTTATAGCTACAAAAGAGTTAAGAACTGCTGGTTTACACAACAATATTAATGAACCATCTGATAAAGTAATGAAAAAAAAGCAAAATCTTTTGATTATTAAATACATTTTCTGATTATTTAATTGTTTCTTCTTATTATTATTTTATTGAATTATTAGTAAAATTTTAACAAATAGAACAATACATATTTTTAATACATCAATTTGAATTTGATAACTTATTTTTTCTTTTGGAAATGACTAATACCTAATCTGATAAAATTATCAAATTTTGTCTACAAAAATAAATAATGTAATTTTCTAGTACAATGTTCAATACTAAATACATAAACACAATGTGAAAATGCACATTTCACAAAATTTTATTTTTGGACCTTTTCATTTATACATATTGTTATAATTTAATATCAATTAATGATTAGATAAATAATACTTACTGGTATTTCAAAAGACTCATAATTCTGCTTTTTTTCATTTTCCATATAAGCGGCTAATTCTGGCAAAAATAAACCTTTACTTTCATCACTCCAAGATACATCCAACACTTTTAAAACCACAACAAAGGTTATATCTTCTTTGGGAATATTCTAAAATATGAATAAACAATTAAAAGAAATTATAAAAACATATTTTATTTTTAAAAGATTACCACTGGTAATTCCAATGGTCTTTTCCTTGTGATGCTTTCTTGAAAATTAGATTCCTTTTCATCAACTTCCATATTTTCAAATCCTGAATCCTCTTCTGGAGCAATAATTGTTGATGGTCCAGGGGTTTTAATTGGAGAAACGACATTGTTTTTGATCTCTACATTAGTACCACTTTTTTCAACTTCCATGGGTAAATCTTTTAACTCAGTTTTAATTGTCTGTGTTGCAAACGTTATTTTTGTGGGCACTGCAATAAGTAAAACAAAATATAGTATTTTAGAATAATTTATATGAACAGTGTTCAAATAATTGATGTTACATTGTGGAATCTGTTGTGGAATAACATCAGATACTGTTGGTGTTGGAACTCTTGTTGTATTTACAGCAGCTAAACGTGCTAAGCGACGTCTCCTTATCTATAACAAAAAATAATACTGATCTTGAACATACATGCGGAAACATACATAAGGAAACAACTTCACTTCACCACAATTAATCAACTAATGAATACAAATTTTTTCAACCTTACATTGTTAAAAAAAAGAAATTGAAAAGACAAAAGACACTTTATAATATTACATACCATAATGAAAAATAAATACGTAATATTACAAATCAATAATAATATATTTCAGTTGTTTCATAACAAAACATAACTAGCCTATAATACAGATTACCAACAATCCAATTTACTAACAAAGAGTTATATCTAAATTGTTAAACTTTCCATAAAAATAATTATTTAATTATATGTAATTTTCTTCTTGCGACTATGATCTGATGTAATAATTAATATGATCATTGATTGGTACCATAAGTCCATAAATAATGATTTTTATAATACTTATTTTATTATTGTAGAATAAGGGTATTATAAACATTTATGGAGTATTAAACCACGGGAGCCTTTGTGCTCTTAATCAGAACTTTTACTTAAATATGTATAATTTTTTTAATGTAAATAAAAAGTAATCACCTACTTTAAATTTATTATGACAAGATAAAACTTTAAAATTGTCTAATACAATTATATTTATTTGACAGATTTTATCTAATATTGCTTATCAAAATTTATAATTTATTTTTCAAATAATATATGAAATTTATATTTGACGATAATTTATAATAAGCACTTCTAAAATAATCAGTATTGAAAATAACACAATTTTTTAATAACTCATTTGAATATAATTTATTCAAATAATGCAGTAATACACTTTTAAGTATAAATTTTATTTAATATCTACATTGTTAATTAATTTATCATAATATTTCTAATACATTCATAAAATGTCGAAACATTAGTAATAATAAATTGCATTAATCTTCATAAGGATTTTTGTTAATACATTTACATAAAATAATTTATATCTATAAGTAAATTTAATCATTAGCATTCAACATTCTATAAATACTATATTATTATACTATTTATTTTAATGAATTAAATTACATGGATGCAAAATAGGCCATGATTAAGACCAAAGAGTAAACTTATGATGGACAGACATTAAGCAGAAATTGCAATAAAGTATTCAACAATTGTTTATAAAATAATATCTAGATTGTGCAAATTTGTCATTAAAAAATGTTTTATATTCAACATCAAATTCGAGTATACACTGCTTAACTAATCATTTTGTGTGCCCTGTATAAGTACTTATTACTGTTGGTTAAGACACAAATAATTTTAAGCTTTAAGCTGTATCAAATGTTTCTTACCTCTTCGGGAGTTAAGCCACTCATAACTATATATTTATTGACTTTCTATAGTTTAATGTTTTGTCTTTATGTCGATGATGAATAACAAAGCACCAACAATGATTAATAATGATTGGGAACAACGTGTAAGGTCGGACGTGTCTGCAGTACAAAGCGACCGGATAGGGTAGATCGATGTTTTGTGGGCAAACTGCTAACAGCAATATTGTGTAGTCATATAGGTTTTAAAAAAATAAACGAAATATACAAAACATCAAAGAAAAATACTAATCATCGCGAAGAGTCTCTCACTAAAACAGATGTTTTACAAGCGCTGTGTGTCTGAGAAAATGGGAACTATGGAGAAGGGAGTCGAATAGTCGGAGCGGAGTGCGATGAGGTCACTGACTCAATCTGCGAAGTATGAACACAAGTCATCAATAAATGAGGCATTTCGTTAGCCGTCACTACGTTCATCCCTGTCAGCCACTGTTATCGTTTATCGGCTTATCGCTTATCATCACTAGTGTTTTGCACAGCAGAATATATTTTCATGATATAATCGTGCTATTACAACTATTTAATATTAAATCTTATTTCTTTAAGGATTTTGTATTTTTGTCCATAAAACGTACCAGCATTCTTTGTACTCTTGATGCCTAAACCGAATTACTAACTTGCAGTATTATTTGCAGTAATTCTGTTTACTTGTGTTAATGGTTGTCGATTCCGTGTCGGGGATCAATTGTCATTTTTTGTAATTATTAAAACTAAATTAAATATGTTACTGAATATTAGCAAGTTGACGTACAAAATTAAACCATTAATGAATTATGTGAGTATGCAACTACAAAAAAAAATGTTATGATTTATCCAGTAGTAATTATTAATTATTGCTATTTTCTATTATCAATGAATTAAGTCATATTTTTGTATGAACCGTTTTTTAAATCTATTATTTTTGTATAAAGTATTTTAGTTTTGAATATTAAATACCATGTGGATTAGTAATTATATGAAAATTTTAAACAACACAAAAAAAATAAAAAATATTCCTCAACCATTTAAAATAATAATTTTCATATTATCAAGAAGTAGTTATTTAACAAAAGCTGTTATACATTTTAAAAAAATCATACAGTATTAAATATTAATATTTTTATTTAATTTTGAAAATTAAATATTTGCACACTATCTAAATACAAGGCTAAAAGGCATATCTTGCTATCTTACTCATCTTGTTTCAAACTAATGTTATATATTATTAATTATTTTTATTTGAAATTAGTTATATTTTTAATTAACATGTTTTGTTTTTTTTTTGCTTGAATCCTCTTACATATTTTACCTTGTATAATTAATTTATCAGTAATTCAAACTTCTTTTTATTTAAAAAAAAAAAAAATTGAATTGTATGTATATTGTATTAATTATTTCCAATAAATCTGTAAGTACCTCAATTAATAATTATGGCTATTTCACTTTGCTACAAATATTTACAACCCAGACATTTTTATGTTATTTAAATTATCAAAACTAATTATCATTATTTTAAACAAATAAAAATGTAATTTTTGTTACATTGACCAATGTACTGTAATCACATAAAACATATAAATTATTTTTACTAATATAAAAAATTGTTTATGTAGAAAAATACATTTATATAGTATTATAAAAACTACTTATCTTCACTAACCTTGTTCCAAACATAATCTTTCATGAATGGAAAAAAAACATATAAATCTTAATAGTTATTGATAGTTTTATTTATTAATTTTAAATATTTTTCCAGAGAGTTTATTCTAAGAAAATAGATGAAATACTACCAAAAAACTTATTAGAAGACATCTATACAGCAGCACAACAAAAGCAATTAGGTGTAATTTATGATAAAAGACCATTTAAAATTACACTAGAGAAAGACAAAAAGTATAATTGGTGTTCTTGCGGTATGAGTCGACAACAGGTATGCACGGATTTATACATAAACTTAATGCATTGTTAACTTAAATTAAAATAACACACTGTAATTCTATTATTATTATTATTAACAAAAAATATTAATATAAGTATTTATTTAATTTCAGCCATTTTGTGATGGTACTCATAAAAATCAAAAATTTCGAATAACAATGAAACCAGTTCGAGTTCAAGTAGCAGAAACCAAAGAATATTGGTTATGCAATTGTAAACAAACATCTCATCGACCATTTTGTGATGGCACACATAGACAACAACATATACAAGATGCAATTAAGAAATATTGATTACTAGTATTTTTTGTATATTTTACGAGATATAGTTTTTTTTGTTTAGGCACATGTTATTTTCAAGTGGAAAAAATAGTTTTTCAAAGAATTTTTTTAAAAAATTGTGCTATTCTAAAACTTATTTGTTTGTTTTTTTTTTTAATGTATTTTTATCTTAACTCTTAAGGTAACTATAAAATAATAGTGATTTAACTTTTGGCCACACAATAAGTTATAATAATATAAAAACAAAATTAGGTATAGCAATTAATTAAACTCTAAAAAATATGTAAAAAATAAAGTACGTTCATTTCAAACCAGTAGTAATATATAGTGTATAAAGCAAGCGTTGCTGTATACAAAACTAGCGTTAAATAATAATACATAGCACACTATATATTGTTTGTTTTCAAAATGGAAGAATTTTAAATTATAATTTATTCAATGGCTTTTGATAAAAACTCAATAAAACGTTTTCCATATTGTTCTGGATCGCATGTTGATATGCCATCCACATTTGATCCGTGCTTCAATGTTTTAGCTGCTTTGGCTGCCTGCTTTTTAACACCATAATGTGTAAGTACATCAATCAATGCGATGAAATAAATTTCTCGAACTGGTGCACCTATTTTATTAAATTAAATAATGATTATATTTACAATAGGAAACAGTTACACTAACAAAAAAATTATCACTTATAAAATTACCTTCACTGCTAGGTATGGCATATATATCGAGTTCAGGTATTATAGCTGCTGCATCATACTGGCAGAGGCTTGTATCACGAGCTAATAAACTATGTGGTGAATCTGGAGGAGTATTAGCCCAAGTCACTGTATTTCCAGCACCCTCACTGTCTTCAGCATCTTCATCTTCTTCTTCTGCGTTAACATCTCCAGTTCCACTAGCAATTGCCTCTTCCCTTTCACGCTCTGCACGAGTGCAATCGTGTATGCCTAATAACAGGCTATAGTCCATCAAATGTAAACCCGTCAAAAACTAGAATGCAAAATTCATATATTTTACGAAAATGGAAATTTAAAATATTAATTTCACACTCACGTCAACATCTGCTCCTAACGTTTCTAACAACTTATCTTTTGCTTCATCTCCAATATATATTTTTGTACGTTCTTTGACAAAATCATTGTCTTTAAATGTTGGTAAGTCTTTTTCCTTCTCCTTATCTGAAGCTTCTCTATCTACTGTGGAACCTTTGAGATCAAATTTTCTAAAAATAAAAAAATAAATAAATAAGAAATGATGCAAAAGCAGAATAATAATGTATTATTATTAATATTTACTATAGAAAAAAAAAAATGTAATTATCAATGAATGACTAAGTCAAAAGATTATTTGATTAAAACTAATAAAGAAAGTAATTATTTCTAAAAATTACATATCATGATAAATGAATATAATTGGTTATTACTAGGGCTCGGATGATTATGAAATTGCATAATTTTTTATATTTATCCAATTTAATGCTAACTTGGATACAAATTTAATTCATGTTATACTGAATCAAATAATACTATTTTTATTTTGTATATTTTATGATTTTGTATTATAATTGCATATTTTAAAATTTTAAAAATAAAAAAGTCAGTACATTTAAAAAAAAAAAAATAAATAATTTTATTAACGAACTATACAATTAATTTCACAATTTGTATGTATAAATTTTATAGGTGGTAACTATAATCTAAAATTTACCAAGTATTGACATAAAATATAAATATTTATTATCGACTTAACGTTTTGTTCGGAATTACAGTACTTTATTGGACAAGGTCTAAGACAGGGGTCGGCAATTAAATTCTATGGAAATCTAGAAAATCAAAAAAAAAAATTTTGAGGGCCAGTATAAACTAAAAACTTAAATATTAGTTAATAATTGTTGTGTTATCTCAACTATGATTGTAAATAGCAATAAATGATAAACACCATCATAATCTCTAAATACATCACAAAATAGATAAAATATATATTATATGTGGAAAACCAGCATTATTAAAAAAAAAATATTTTTTGTGATTAATTATTTTTCCTTTGGGGGCCAGATTTGGCCTACGGGCCACCTATTGCCAACCACTAGTCTAAGATAACATCAATTGATGAAGAACGAAGCTTTTTACATTACAAAAATTTACTTAGCAATAATAGATGCAGTTATAAATTTTAACAAATTAAAAAAACCTTAGTAGCACAGTATAAGGCTAATAATGGTAATATCTAATTTATAAATAATAATGTAAATTAAAGTAAACAAAACGTTAGGTAAATTTAAAAAATATATTTAAAATTATATTAAAATAAATAATCAAATTTTTTGTGCATATTTTGGCATTTTTATTGGTTAAAAATGCATATTTTATAATTTTTAGCACATATTTTGATTGCATATTTCGTAATTTTTTAGTGCATAAATGCATGCATATTACAGTAGTTTTAAGTACACAAACATCCGAGCCCTAGTTATTACAAATTATAACCAATATTTTTACAGCTTATAAACATTCTTCTCATCATTGGAACTCATGAAAAATAAGATAAAAACATGTACACTAAAAGATTTAGAAGAATTTAATATTCTAGCCTTTCTGATTAGAAAGTACACAATTAAAAACTAGGTATAATATGTAATATCTAAATTATATAATTCTAGAACTTAAAATAATACTTAAGATATACCAATGTTATCAAATTTAAAAAAAATGCAACTAATTAATAGGCTATCTCCCCATATGCGTTCTACTACAAATAGAAATGATAGAATCTTTATGGGATCATTAGTATGATTAAATTATTTCATATTTTTATAATTATTAAGTAATTAAAATAAAATAAATTCCATTTTTTTTTTTTTTTTTTACTGAAAATCAACTTGTTAAAAAACATTGTTCTTTTTTAAATTTAAGTACATGGCATACTAGGAGATTGCCAATTAATAATATTATTGTTGTGTATTTGATGATTAAGTTACATTTAAAGGTTTTATGAATTGCCTCTAAAGTACTAAATAGTAAATAATAAATATCAAAGGGTCATATTTCCATCCTGTTATTTGGTATTATGCCAAATATTAACATTTAAGTTACAATCCTTTTAAAATGTCAGCTATAGCTGTTTTAATTCCAGAAAAGAACAAAACTATTTTGATTTAATACTAAGTGATTCTTATATTGAACAACTCATAATTTTCAAAATCTATTAACCTTTTAAACGTGTACAGGATAATTTTTTTTTGTTTAACTAACAATATTTTTGAAAACATTTTAATAATAAAAAAATTAAAGAAATATTTTATTTTTACTCTATAATAAAGTTTATTAATTACTACATACAAATTAGTTATTTTTTGAAGTATTTTTAATTGTATGATAATAACTAAAAGATAGCATAACTCATTAGAATATCGAAATTTATAAAATAATTTATACTTTATTTAAGATTGACTAAGGTAAATAACTAATCCGCACAAATTAAAATTTTGAAAACATCACCTAAACTTTAAATACTAACAAATTATAATTCATAACTTGTCCAGATTTCAATTTTTACAAATTGATATACTTAGAAAGATATTATGCTTTATGATACAAAATTGTATGTAAGTTTTCAAAAAGTAAAAAACTTAAGAATGCATAACAATAATAATATTTAAAAATATTATTTTGAAAAATTTTGACAGGAGCTCATATAAAAAAATATTTAGAAAATCATTCATAGATTTTGAAATAATGAGTATTATTTGATAAAAAAAAAAAAACCGTCATATTTGAACATTGTTTACATTTTAATGTCAACTTTTTAAGCACAAACAACTCAAAATATAATTAAAATGTTTAAATTTAGTCTTATTAAATTAATTATTATTCTATACTAATAAGTAGCACGCTTATAAGGAGCAAATGGTTTAATTTACCATTCTTTAATAAAAAATTAATCTACTAAAATTTGATAACAGCTAAATAAATAAATTAATAGAAATTTTATTTATATGTATGATGAATCAAATAGTAAATGCAAGAATAAATAAATATTAATTATTTTACTTATTTAAAGATGGTATTCAAATAAAATAAGTTATACCTATGTGTGGCCAAATGATTGCTAAATACATTTCTCATGGCTACAACATAATGTTCATCGCCATCAACAGTTAAGCGATACATTCCCAAATATTGAGGAAGAAGAGTTTTTCCATGTCTCTCAACTATATACTAAAAACAAAGTTTAAATTAATCATAATATAATTTATGCATTAATTACTTACAGGATGATAGTGTTTTAAAAATGAGTGCATTCTTTCAACTTCTTCACTTGTTAATGTTTTAATGATGAATAATTTGTCATATGAATAGTAAAAACCTGCGTTACTTTTGCCCGTGGTATCTGCTGAAACTGGTTGTGATCTAAAAACAAAAAAGAAATACAAAACAACTTATAAATTTGAATATATAGATTAATCCAGGTGTGTTATATCAGTTTTTAGTTGTTGGTGCCAAATTTTTGCAGGTCATTTTTCAATCATTACCAGGTCAAAATAAACTCAATATTGTTAAAGTTGATTGTTTAAAAACTAAGAATGCTGTTTATTATAATTTATTCTTTACAATAAATTACCATTATCAAATGTCTTATAGCCAATAGTCAATTGTTGGCCTGCAGTAAAAAATTATTTAAAATGTAAAAAAAAATGATAATAATAACTTTATATCAGATTCACGACACTTTAAAAATGCCACCTTCATTTATTTTTATTGGGCTAAAAAAGTTGTTTTACAAAAAAATAAGTGCAAATTTTCTCTAAACAACTGACGCACCTGGATTAGATCTTAAATTAAATAAATTTCATTGTTAAATAAACAGAAAAAGGTAATTAATATATTAAATTAGGTTAGGTATATATTAAAATATTTAACTAAAAAGATTAGTAATTATTTACTTATTAATCAAAGTAAACACAATAACACAAATAAATACTATGCCTGGTGAGTTGTGAGTAATATATTATACTGATATAGTAGATCAAAATATAAAGATGATTATTTTATCATACAAAATAAAACTATTGAAAATGTTAACTACTTTCAAAGAGTTTTCCTGAATTTCAATGAAATACAATTTAATATAATTTTACTGTAATTAGTAAAAATATAAAATATAATTCTTTAACATAGTACAATTATTATTCAACCATATATCTTTTACTGATATCATTAAGTAGAAATATAGGTGGTATTCAAATAAATTTCAGGAAGAGCTCAAATTAAATATTTTTAACTACCTAATATATAAAAAAAACACACATTGTTAGTCCTCATTCGTATACCTTCTTTTTATTTCAGTATAATTAACTTTCAATTTCTTAGGCTTATAGTTAGCTGTTTCCGTATGTAAATTAGGAGTAGTCAAGGATCTTCGATTGTACATCATAATAGATTTGCTTTGACTTTTGCGACAACAGTAGCTGCTTTGCTCAGAGAACCTTATTTTTATGCCAAAAAAATGTCATTATAGGAAAACTTGTAAGAGTGAAAATAAAAAATGAAATTTCACAGAAATGGAAAAATTAATTTTAAATACTAAATACTTTATATTTATGAACTAATATATTCAAATACATATTTTTTTTTTTTTTGTTTTATTAAATGTTTTATTCAATCTGTTTCAAAAAGAACAATAAGAACAATTGAGGAAGAGAATATAGTAAAAAAAATAAATAAATAACAAGGTAAATATAACAGAGCATAGAGACCTCCCCGTAGAAGTACTACAAGAGTATTAAAATTTAGCTAGTCAGTAGGTTTCTACACCATTTGCGCTTTAACTGTTTGGAGAAATTTTCAGGGATAGTCAAGGAAGAGATTTCGTGTTTGAGTGGATTTCTATGATTTAGAAAACAGTTGTGGAATCTTTTATAGTGTGTTTTAGCCACGTCTACAAAAAGGGATATGGAGAGGTCATGATGGAGTATGTGATTGGAGATGTAATATGGTGCTTTAGTGATTTGTCTTAAGAGTTTTGGATTGATAGGTTTGTATTTTATTGATGTTAGTAGGTTTTGCTGATCCCCAGAGCTGTATACCATAGACCCATATTGGTTTAAGTAGCATTTTGTAAATAAGAAGTTTGTTATTCAGATGAATATGTTTAGAGGTCAGCAGGTGTCTTAGTTGGCGGCTTTTGATCGTTGAGCGTTAGACGTTTGGAGTGTATATGAGGGGCCCATGTGAGCCAGTGGTCTAGGGTTAGTCCAAGATATTTTATATTTTGAGAGTAGGGTAGAGGTTGATTATTGAGAAGTAGTTGTGGACAATTTCTGAGGCATAGTGTAGTAAAGGTAAAGTGGAGTGATTTTGTTTGGTTTAATTTTGGGCCCCATTCTGTGTATCATGAGGCTAGTAAGTCAAGGTGAGTTTGCATAAAGGAGACAGCTATGTCTGGGTCAAAGTGGCATGCAAGTAGCGCTTTGTCGTCTGCAAAGTCGGCTACTATTCAAATACATATGCATAACAATTACGTTCAAGATTGATTTTAAATATATACACTATTATTGAAAAGTATAAACTACACTGAGGATAAATTATGAATAAACCAACAACATTTTCTGTAACCTCATAATCGTTTGGGTATTATATACTTTTGATGCTAGCATAAAAAACAAACCATTATTTATAAGAATTAAATAAATCATATACCTATATTTAGTAAATAATAATAATTACCTTAATGAATAAATAAAAACATTTAAAAGTACTAAGTATAAACAATTATCTACCTTGTCATTGACTCTTTGTAATCCAGATCATCAATACCAAAACGTTCTCTCAGATTACGGAACACCAATGGACAGTATTCTTTGATTTTAAAATGGCTAGGCATATTCTCCCTTTAAATAAATTTAAACATGATTTATATCATTAGATTAAACATAAATATATTAATGTATAAAAATTATTAATAAATACTAACTTGTTAAATAAATGATTGTCAACTTTGACTTTTGAATACGCTCGAAAATCATCAGGGAGTAGCATCACTGGTATTGTTACATGGCTCAATTCATTTATCTACAAAATTTAAATAAATTATTAAATTTGAACAGTAGTAAATTAATATTAATTTAAGAGTAATTTAAAATAATTAAATCAAGTATGAAAAAAATAATATTAATAATACATGAGTAAATAAAGTAAATATTTTATTTATAATTACATACAAGAACGATTTATAATGGGATATAGACATGTTATAAAGTACATACAAAAATAAGATAGGTACTAAGTTATGGAATATTTATTTATTTTTTCAAATAGTAAATTGTATTTATTTATAGATTTTGATAAATTATAAAATGTACATACTAAATATATAGGTAGTAAGATTAATTTTTATGTTTTTATTTATGTCACTTTAAATTTATGTAATATAATTGTTTATAATACATTAATATTACATAACATGCATCAATACTTCTATAAAATGATAATATTAAATTATGTTTTTTAATTCATTTTTAATTACTATTTATACTAAAACTATAGTTATTAAACATTTAAGTATATGCTAATTAAAACACTTAAACCAAAAAATAAATAAAATCAAATTATTATTAATAACTGCCATTAATTACATGGTTTATAAAATCAATGTTACCACTTATAAGATATTTAATTTTAGTTGCAATAACAATAATAAATATAGTAAAAAGACTATTAGTGTTAACTAAAACTAATGAGAACATACGAGTTATAAATTATAGTAAATATGCTGAATTAATTAATTAGCCTTAATTTTTTCATGCTCAAGCTACTATAATTCTAAAACTTATGTCATATAAAACAGAGGTTAAAAAAATATATCAGTCCAATAACACTGAAGAAATTTTTTAATTATGAAATATATTTGTTTTTAATTAACAATTATTGCTTGTAATGAAAATTCTGATTACATTAAATGTTTGACTGTGAAAAAATACAATTTATATTATATACTTCTCTATTCTAAGGTTATATTTATTATTTACTACACATTTTTAAATTTTTTATGTATTATTATACTTTACAAAATATATTAATCTTCAATATTCTTGTTGTATGCGGTCTACTACACATTTCTACATGTCATATGCAATTTACTGCGCACTTGTTGTCTACCAAATACTTTTTATACTTAAATAAATACATAGACATAGAATTATAGTATATTTAATAATACACAATTATAACAATAATATATGTCAAAATCTAATTCAAAATTTACATTATATAAGTAAAATATGTATTACAACATATACCAATATATATAAACAATTAATAACACTATTATTTTTATTATTTACATTAAATAATATAATCTAATTTAACATATCTTAAAAACATTCAATTGGGTTATCTTCATTGTTTTTTAAACACCACCATAGTTATGCTAAAATGAAGACAGCAATGATAGTGATATACCATGAATGTACATTTTATATTATTTGAAGTTTTAACCTTCCACAAACTTTCAGGTATGAAAAAGAATAATCACAACTTAGGAGGAGTAAACTTATGCCGTATTAAATGTTCAAATTTTCAATAAATTAAAAAATATTTCATAGACCATTATGGGAAAAAAACTAAAAAAATCAAAAATGTCGCTTGCTTATGAGTAGACTTATAAATCAAAGATCTAAATAAATTAATAAAATAATATTATAAATGGAAAATTTAAAAAAAACATTTGGTATATATAATATTTGATATAAAATTGCATGTATCTACAGTAATTTTTTTTTTAATTACAACAAACTAAGAAAATTTATTTTGTTGTAAACTGGTTTTATATATAAATTCCTGTTTTACTATCATTTTTATTTTTCTCTTTATTAATAAAAAAGTACAGAAATTTCTTGCTTTTATCCCTTAAAAATTTTAAATAAAAACCTAACTAAAAATTACAGATTTCTTATGAAGAAAGATGTTGAAGTTAAAATAAAAATATTTTTCTAATTTAAAATGCGTCTGTAGTTAGAAAAAAAACTACATGCCATTATAAAATCATTACATTCATTGACTCATTCATAATCTAAAAGTATAGATAGATTTAAATTTTATCATTTACATCAAATGTTTATAAATTAAATATTTTTTTGATTAGATCATTAAGTCAAATGATATAGTTTTAGAAGATTAACTTTGCTTATTTGGCTATTATTCAAAATTCATTTATATTTATGTTTAATTACTTTGTCATTAGTCATAAACCTTTTGTTTTCAGATATATTACTCATTGGTCAATACCCATAACTGATAAGCAATTTCAATATTCTAAATATAGTAATGAGATAGGTATATCTTATGCCATCCATTAAATATTAAAATCTAAAAAAAATGAAGTAATAATCTTTTAGGTGACAACACAAACCACTCTTTAAAGAAAAGTCCAGAATGAACTGTATTCTTAGCCTAATGTCTATAGACTATATTTAACATGAAATATATAAATCTAGCTAAGGCAAAATAATCTAAAAAGAATTAACTAAACCACATAAATTTTAATATTTTATATCAAAAAATTTAACAGTTTATTTTACTTTTATTTTTGATGGGCCATAAAAGTTTAACTTTTTTAATTTCCACTTAATCCTTGTAGCTGTGGTCAAATAACATACTTTTAAATGTAAAAGCAAAAAATAAAATAGATACATAATATTTTTTAAGCATCTCATAAAAAATACGAGTACCTAGTAATACATAATTATTTTAAAATAGTTATGTCAACTCAAAATGATAAGTATATCAAGATTTTATTATAATTTTATTTTTCTAATTAATAATCTAATTACACTTATTAAGGAATAGAAATTTCTTTTTTTAATTTAAAATAAACAATCTACATTAAAATAATAGTTGAAGGGAAAATACTATATAATAAAAGATATAATTATTAATATCTTTATTATTTTTTTTTTGTAATTTTGCTAAGAAATATAATTAAATAATCAATTTAACATACTATTAAAAATGATAAGTAATATTAATACAATTTAACATGTAGACAAATTAAGTTAACTAATAATAAGTAACTAAAAATTAAATGTTACATTTCTATTTTGTATTCATAAATAATAAATACAATTAAATTGTTTTTAAATGTTTATGATATGAATAAACTGAAATTTTTACTTTCATTTTTTTTTTTTTTATTGAAAATCCTTGAAGATATTTATAATAGCTTCCTCCTTTCTCTTATTAAAATTATTCTTTGATTAAGCTATATATTAAACAATTTATGTATAGTTTTATTTTTGAAAACTTGATAAAGAATAGAGTAGAATAGTATATAACTAAATTTTTCAAGAACCTCAATATTTAAGTAAAATACAGAAATATATATAAATAAAAAAATAAATATAAAATTGTCAAAAAAAATTGGATAGTTACTCAATAATATTAATATTATGATAAATAGGATATTATTATAATCAACTAAAATGTATACATACAGTATGATTCACACCCCACATGAGAACTGACAGCAGTGGCTCATTGGCACGGAACAACTTAACCTTCTGTCTCTTCACACCAATGTGTTTTTTTTTCAGTTTGCTGAGTCCACCTTGTACCACGCTCATAGTTATTCCGAATTATCACGATAGATGAACAATAATGGGGCTTGAATTATAAACGTTGAATGTCGAGTACTAGAAATCGAGACAAAGTGTGAATGATCCCAATTTGCTCGTACTAACTAGTAGACATCTCAACGTCACGATTGTATTGCAGATAAATCTTAAAGGTCCGCATTAGTAGACTGTCATTTGAATTTGATGATAATTTGGTGTTTCAAATGATCTGTTAATTAATACGTTGTGCGATAGAAATATGTCAACACTCAACAATAATAATTTAAGCACTACTTTTTTTTTATAAACACTAAACAGCTAAATTACAGTTCTACACGACGGCCGATAGGCGATACTCATTATATTATCAATTAATTATCATAATGAAATCGTGGATCAATAAACATCAAATTCCCTTTCCTTCATGAAAATAGTGATACAGCTTATCTCATATCTAAAACCGGTAGCGGTATGTGATTATAATTGACCGCGAGTTTAGCATATTATCATTTATAAATTATATATTTTGTAATGAGACCCTAGTGATTACGTCAATTCTTCGGGCTTCGACTCAAAATTTGTTTTAACTTATAAGTTATAAGTAAAATTGTAAAATGTTTTTATGTGCTTTTAGTACTTTGTAATTTTACGTTTTTTGTATTTTGACTTTTTTTAAGTACGTTTAAACTTAAAACGGGCATAAACTTTAATAATTTTCTTTAATTTTGAACTTAAATTGATGTTTGATATACAGTATTTTAGAATATGACGACATTAAGAGAGCTGAATATGAAACATAAGGGAATAATGAAAAAAAATCTAAGGCCTAGATGTGTTGTTACAGATCCTTATGAAAAATTTTGGTAATATTTGCTAATATTTATATAAAAGCATGAAAACAGCCTAAATAACACAAATAGATACACATTTTTCTACTAATAAATAGAGTTCTTCATACAATCTATTTCACAATGGGTATTTTATTTACCAATCATTTATATGTAAATTACAACTATCCATGGATTTAAAATTGTTTAGATCATATAAAAACTAGTATTTAATAAAAAAATTTTTTTTCTATAGGCCAATTTTAGATTTAGAAAAATCACAATTACTAGTTGACGAAATGCAAAAGTAAGTATCAAACCTTCATACTCTTTGTTATTAACTAAATATGTTTAGTTTTAAAGTTTATCAATATAACACATTTTTACTAAGAAACATACAAATTTAACTTAAAAATTTCCTACCTAATAAAATTAATTTTTAAATGCTTTTACCAAGTAATTAATTAGTTATTGTGTAGTATGCACATATTTTTTAAGTTATATTGTTTAATTTACTGATAAATCAATAATTGTATTAAACCTTATAATATGACCCATTTAATGTTTATCAACTTTACTTTAATAGTTTATTTATATTTTTAATTTTTTCAGAAGTATATCTAAAGAAAATGGTAAGTTAAAAGTAAATTGGTTCACTTTAAAGAAATTACCTTTGGATGTACGAAAATGCCAAATTAAAAATTTTTCCATTTCACATAAACAACATATAAGTCCTGAATTAAAAGCACAAAGGTAAGGCTATCACTAATTTTTAACCATAATGGTTTTTTTATAAACCTAATAGTAAATACAAAGTATTTATAAATATGTATTTGCAGATCAGTTTTGAAAATGGGTATTAATGAAGTTAGTAGATGTGTTGAAAAAGATCAAATAACTTGTTGTTTGATAGCAGAAGATGTGGCAAACTGTATGATTGCTAAACATTTACTTATTATGACTTCTACAAAGAGAATACCAGTTCTAATTCTTCCAGATATGCGTTCAATTACAAAACGTCTAATTGGTTTTTCTTCTGCAGTGATAGGAATGAAGAATGATATATTAAGCAGACCTGAAAGTCCTTTGTATAATCTCTATCAAACTATTATTCAGTTATCTAATAAATTTAAAAATCCAAGTATTAAACAAATTGGTATGAGGGAATTGAAATCAAAAGAAAATCCAGCAAGATTAAATGTTAATATCGAAAATTATTTACTTAAGAAGCCCCAAGAAGGTAGGGCTTTTGTACTAGGAGAAACATCAAATGTTCATGCATTAAATGACTTATCATTTATACCAATTGAAAAAATGGCAGTTGGAAACCAACAACCTTTTGAACATGAAGAATTATTTGAAATACCAACATCTAATAATTTATTTAGTATAGACACAAAACCTACAAATATTGAGGATATAGGAGAATCTGTGGAACGTAAAACAAAAACCTATAAAGAGCCTTTATTGAGATATTATGGATTAAAAATGAAAAAAATGAAACCCAATCCCAACAGAAAGCCAAAAGCAAAAGGAAATAATTAACACATTCACATACAAAGAATACAATTTCACATAACTACTGTCAATTTTGTCATTTTATATAAAAAAAATATACATTAATAAATTGCACAAAGTTAAATAAATTATTTTATTTAAATTCGTTTATATTCCATTTAAATTAAAACGTCAATTAACTTGGCTATATTTTCTGGAACATAAACACCATATACAGAGCTGAAAAAAAGAATTGTTCAGAAAAAATAATTTGTTAGCATTTTAATAGCCAAAAAATCTTACTTGCAACTTCCCATTCAGATGTTGATAGTGTTCCGACACTGTCTTGTTTATTTTCCTTTAGAAACTGTTTGGCTTTGTCATAATCATCTTCCATTCCCATAAGTTCAGTTTCTTTCCGTGGAGGATAGAACTAAGTACAAAATTTTCATTAAAAAAAAAAAAACAAATAAAAGGTTTGTTTATATTATATAATTATATATAAAATACAAAAGAAATTAACTGTTATAATTCAAAATCCAAGTTATTGTTTTCAGAAAATGATTAAATAATTAAAAACAAACATTTTATAGTTATTTTAAAACAAAATTAAAAATGACTGTATATCTTTGTAAATTAATATTGGTAAAAATGTTTAACAAATACTGTGTATCATAATAAGAACATTGATTTTTTTTTTTTTTTAAGTATGAACAAAAATGGAAAAATATGAAAAAGTTAATGTTGAATTCAAGTACTAGAAAAAAACCAATACTTTTTAAAATTACTAAAAATTAAACAATTGTATTTAATACAACAGCTCAGCCACCTATGTATAAAACAATAATTGTAGACCTAAGTCCTAAATAGTAATATCTTAGTGTTTTAAAAATCTACACTTCAATGTTTTTAACATTTTAGTTTGAAAATAGATTTTAATGTAATGAATAATGATATTACTATTTAAATCATAAGATTTGTCTTTTATAAAGGATGATAAGAAATAAATAATGAATATAAATAAAATAGCTTCAAATACTAATATCAGCTTGTGTTCAATTTGTAATCACAAAGGAGTTATAATTTAATGACTAATGATGTATCATGAAAAATTCTATATCATTAGTTATAAAATATTAATATTAATTTTACAATAAAATACCTCTAAAGCTGTTAAACGACTTAAGAAATTTATATCTAAACTTGATTGTTCTTTAAAGTATTCCGCAAACGTCATTTTCATTTTTAGTTCTAATCCATAACTTTTTGCTAACCTATTTAACATATTATTAAAATAAATAAAATAATTAAAAAATTATAAAATTAACTGACTTTTCTAAAACAGGAAAGTAAACTAGGAACTCTGGGCAGTCGACAACTCCTTCTAAATGAAAATTATATTTTGCACCAAATATTGGAAATGGTTTGTCAATATCGCACATAAACTCAATATTATAGATATTGTTACCAAATTGTTTTTTACCACATTCTTTTTGGCGTCTCCTAAATTAATCAATATAAATTAAATTAAAATAATTATTAATATACATAATTTTGATAAATAAATTGATTATACGTCTAAGCATGTTATGTGATGTAAACTGACAGTGCCATGACTTCTATTTAAGAAGCTCTTCTCTACTCAATCTAAATCTTTTGTTCCTAAAATATCTAATTACCAGACTATTTTTTCATCCTAGTTTACTTGTAAATTCAAGAATCAAGTCCTTTCTATAGCTTGCGTTCATGCACAATATTCAACCCACTCAGTTACTATATGAATATCAATTTTTATCTTTGTGACCCATACTTATTATGTAATTCTCATTCATTTAGGACTTTGGTTAGTAAAAAATTATTCTCCTTTTTACCCAACAACAAATCACTGAATGATATACTAAGTTAGAATCCAATCCTTTTTATATTGCAAGCCCTTCCTAATGATGCTAATACTTCTTGTCAGAATAATCAACCTTTCTTCGACATTAATTCTATTAATCAATGGATCTTTGAACCTTGGATCCTAATAGTATCCAAGGTGATTTTTTATGTAAACTGAAATATTTTAGTAGAATCTCTAAAATAACAATTTAGGCACTTAACTGAGCTAATTAAATTAATTAATCTTGCGTGGACCGGACATAAAATGTATTGTTCTGAATTACTATCTCGTGTCTCTTTCAATATTCTTTCCTACAGTACTAATACTTCTGTAAATATTCATCTTACCTTTTTCATTTTTTAAATTATTTTCTGAACTTTCCAATTATTTATCACATATATGTTATAAATATACTAACTCTATTTTCCTTTTCCATATTAATCTGCCTATTTTTTATATTATTTTAATCTGTACATACATACAATATACATTGATATACTATCATCTTGTTGAAATGGGTTTGATCCATAAGTAAAATAAAAATTAATTATATTAAACTAATATTACTTACACAATTTCTCTTGCATTAGGTATAGTACCTATAAAAATTCCACCGCTCACCAAATTTTCTGTCACATTTTTTAGCATGCATTCAGCTTGTTGTATACTTTCAAAACAGTAGTGAAATGCAAATTGACAACTAACCAAATGTAACTTCATAGATGAATCTTTAAATAATGTATTTATATTTACCTAAAAGTATTTCATTTAAAAATAAATTAAAAATTGGTGTTTAATGAATATAAAATATGAATTACTCTAGTGCAGTCAGCAACAATAAATTGAGCATCAAATAAGTATTTATTTCTTTTTTTCATCTCTTCATATCTGGTATGACAATTTGATATTGATCCAGGAGATATATCCACAGCCACAAGATGTTCCATATAACTTGCATTTCTCCATTTATTTAAATCACCACCTTTACCACAAGCTAAATCTAATACATGCAATTTTCCATCATGAATTCTACTGTCTCTAAGCATTGTTACAGCTTTCTCTAAACAATAATAACAATATTAATAAGCATAATGGATGAAAAAAAAAGCATTTTTCTCACGGATAAGAGTTGATTTAACCCAATTGTTAAAATTGCGTAAATACAAGATACGAGATGCATTTCTTGCTGATAAATTATTTTCTCCGTTATCGTAGTGACGAGCAATGGTTGCAGACAATGGTTCTTCAATTTTTGTCACTTCTGACATGTTCTATAAGATAATAACATATATAATATTGGACACAGGAACCAAATGTTAGTACAAAAGTAGTACAAGAAATTACAACCGTTATAAAATGGTAATCAACAAATAAATCAATTGTTACATGTAATAATTGTTGGACAAGTAGGTTTACCATTTCAAAAATTTCCAATAAAAGATTGAGTTGTTTCTTGTCACCTACTATTGATCAAAAAAATCTGAATTGGTCTTTAATACTAAATATTCAAATTAACAAAATATTGTAGATTGTAATTTAAAATATTAACATTGAATATATATATTATAATAGTATTGGTTGATTTAAAATTTAAATATTTTATACCTAATCACTTGGCAAGACACTAGGTAATCAATTGTACTGTTTAGTGTTATCTAACTACCAACTACAGAACAATAATACTACAGTGGTATTGAAGTACAGATTACAGACTACTGATGAATATAGTAATGTTTGTGAAGTTACCTTGCAACCGAACTTTTACCATTTATCATTTATGATAAGGTGGTAACCGTAATACTGCATAGTGCATAGGTAGTGCATACTGCATATTCTATTGCTTACATGCTAAAATGCGTAAGTAGGGATTAACATATTTATTTTTTTGATATTTTAATATCTTACAATTTATCAAATAATATATCTATTATAATTTATAATATTACTTATATATCAGTAACATAAAACAATTTTTTTTTTTTTATACATGGGTACTTATTTAAAGAAATTTTAATATAAATTGTAACTCAATTATTAGCTATCCTATATTATTATTATTGTAATAAATAATTATTAAAGGATTAATGAAATAAATCCATTATTGATTGAACATCAGCATATTAAAGTAGGAACCTATCTAAAGAAAAGTATTTATTATAATAAAGAAGACAACATTTTCTTCCAATTTATTTTTTTTTATAAAGTGAATATAAACATGTAAAGTTTCTAATTTTTATTTCTGTAATTTTATTAAAGTATGTCATTGTATGTACCTTAAAAATATATAATTAAAAAATTTTAATACATTATGTTTATATTAATAGACAATAGTTATTAGTTATTTACTTCTCGACCTATACCTTCCTCTAAATTAAGAAATACCACGACAAATGGGAAGAGAGTGCTTCTATATCAGCTTAGCTAAGTCACTGAAACTTAGCAATATTTCGATACATAAAGTTTTAAGTTGTGTAATCTATATTATTATTACATATTATTTAAACGTAAAACGATAATATTTAATAACAATTTTAAGTTTTAACACAAAAAACAAATTTATCAAAAGACATATCTTATGTAATAGGTATATAATATTTCTATAAAATTATAATGCTGAGTATTATATATTTATTTCCTGTGAAGAATAGTTTCTTGTCTAAGAAATTCCAGTGTATTATTTTCTCATATAGGTAATTAAATTCCTGTTAAATTTTTTTTCCTGATTAATAATTTTTCAACTATGATTTTTCTCTTGTATTTTTTTCCTAGTTATTATATTCCTACAAATTATTATTTCTGTTATTTGTTCCGTATATAAACCTATGTCTATGTGTACATATTTTTTTGATCTCTATTTTCTAATATTTTACTTTTTACGTATTTTATTTATATATTTTATTATAATCATATAAAAAAGATTTTTTTTTAATAAATTTAACATAATGAAATACTTTTAAGCCTTTTAAAATTTTCAACTAAAAACTAAGTGAAAAATATTGATATAGGTAAGCCATAAAATAAAAAATTATAAAAAAAGAATACAAGAAAAACAGCACGTAGGTAGTAGGTACCTACTTACCTTATATAATTATTTCCCGTTTCATAAAATAACTGTGTAATGTGTACATTTATGATAGGTACTCGTATAAAAATAAAAATTTCATTAAAGGTTAACTTTTATTATACCTAATGGTTTATTCTACATCCTACATTTATACTTTCCAAACATTTCACCAATATCAGTGGCCTACGCTTCTTTCCATACCTAATAGCATTGTGTGAAGTTTAACTGGTAATTTTTTTCAGAGGCATATTAAACTATTCTTACCGATAGAGCAAAGATTAGAACATACCAACCACTCGTATTTTATTATTTTATTTTATCGTATCTACCTACCAAAACCACATGAATTCATGAAATATGATTTTGTGGCACAACATTTATATACCTACGTTCATATTAACTACAAAACAATAGTACCTATACGTTTATACAAATTGCATGTTATAATAATTATATTTAAACTAATATAAATTATGATTTATTCCAATTATTTAAGTCTTCGTAGTTCTTAAAACACTTAAATAGATTTAATCATGTTTTATTATTATAATATTACAATATTAATTATTAACAACACGCTAGTAGCGTGACACTACAGACTACAGTCCGTTATATTAAGTCTGGAATATTATTAATAATATTATTATAGGTAAGTTAATTTAATATTTAATAATATTGTATTAAAATGCACTTTGCAGTGTTTGCATAGTCACAAGACATTAAACAACATACTTCATATTATATTGTGTATACGACCAAACTGTGACCATCACCATACTATACTATCTATTCGTGGGGAAGCGAAAAATGTAAATACTAAATAATAAAAAACACAAGTTACAACTGTGATAAAAGACGGTTAAGGAAGTTGAGCAAGCCAAGCCGCTTTTTTCACAGTCCAATTTTCATAAATTAATTTCAAATTTTTAAACCAATTACTGATAAGCTAGTAGATTCCCTTCAAATTCCCAATTCCTACTTCCATAAACAATTAATAAACTAATTGAATGTGAAAATTCGTGGTAAATTTCTAACGTAAGTAATCATCATCATTAGCATATCAATCTGTTATATCTAGAAATTGAAATACGAAACATAAACATATAAATATTATTTTATAATATTAATTAATTAATTTTTTTTCAATATTTTTGTAATAATTATGAAAAGTATTTATCAATAAGTTAAAATGATTTATTTTGTTTGAATTCTTTGCTATGTATATGATATTGTTTAAAGTTTGAATAGTTTTATTTTTTTACATATTATAAGTATTTTACATTTTGAATTAGACTTCTTTATAGGTTTAAAATGTTAGTTTTTAGAAGTTAAATAAATATTTTAGTTTTAAATGTTTATGAAATTTTTAGGAAAACACTCAAGATTCAAATCATGTCTGTAGTTCTTGAAACTACTATTGGGGATTTAACAATAGATTTATTTATAAAAGAAAGACCTCATTGTAAGTATTTACTTATATTCTTAAATAAATTTATATTTTCTTCATTTCATCTGTTACTGACTAAATAATACTCTATTTGCCATATAATAAATAAATCAAACTTAGTTATTAAACCTTCATACTCTTTTTGCATTATTAAAATTTTTGTTTTGTTGTGAAGTATATATCTATTAAATTTTAACCATTCCAGCTTGCAAAAACTTTCTGAAGCTATGTAAATTAAAATATTACAACTTTTGTCTCTTTCATCATGTGCAATCAAATTTTGTGGCTCAAACAGGCGATCCTACAGGTACTGGATCTGGAGGACAATCTGTTTATGGGTAAATTTAAAACAATTTTCATTATATTATTTATATTTTAATTGCATTTTCATTTAATTTAGAATTTTATCTGGTAAAGATGCCAGGTACTACGAAGGAGAAAAAAAACCAAAAATAAAACATGATCGACCAGGACTTGTTTCAATGGTTAATTGTGGCGATAATTTGTATGTTGAAAGTTCAACATTTTTTATTAAATTAATTATTTTGATATATTTTTTTATTTTATAGAGTTGGATCACAATTCTTTATAACTTTAGGTGAAGATACAACTTGTTCGTTAGATGAACATATTGTTTTTGGTGAAATAGCTGAAGGTCATGATGTATTATTAAAATTGAATGAAACAATTTGTGATGCTACACATCGACCATATCAGGATATAAGGTTTGAACTTTTTGTATATATGTTACATTTGAAGTAAGTTTTAAAGTCTAACTTTAAGTGATCTAAATTATAAATGTATATATTATATTTATATATATTAATGCATATTATTATACAAATTAAAATTAACAAAATACATCGGTTTATCACTCATGGTTTTTGATTGATATGATAATTTTTATAAATTATTATTATACCATACGTATTTATTAAAAACAAATTAAACTTAGAAAATCAAATGAACTGCTGAATTTATTTTTAAAATAAAATAATATTATTTTTTTAAATTAATACCTTATTTTATCGAATATTAAAAAAATGAAATGTTTTATTATGTATTTAATAATAACTTATTAATTTTCTAATAGAAACATGATCCAAGTACTCTAATTTTTTTTCTAATTAATTAAAATTTATATTACTTAATTTTTTCTTATGACAGAATAACACATACAGTCATCTTAGAAGATCCATATTCTGATCCTGATGGTTTAATTATACCATGTCAATCTCCTGAGCCACCACTAGAAGTACTCCAGGTAAATAAACTTTTATAATAAGTATATTTAGATTTTAAATATAAATTTATATATTTGTTTAGAGTGATAGAATTGGAGCAGATGAAGATATCACTGAAGATATAGATATTGAAGAATTAGAAGAAAAACGATTAGAAAAGGAAGCTTTAGCTCGTGCTACCATTCTTGAAATAGTTGGTGATTTACCTTCTGCTGATATTGCACCTCCCGAAAATGTTTTATTTGTGTGTAAACTAAATCCAGTTACCAGTGATGATGATTTACAAATAATATTTAGCAGATTTGGCAAAATTGTTAGGTAAATTTTTTATTTTAAATTATACGTTATGTAAAATACAATATAATACCAATCAATTAGTATTAAATTTAATTGTGTTTGGTTAAAAATAAGCAAAATTATTAAATACTACATTTCTAATTTTCATATTTATCACTTTATTACAGTTGTGAAGTTATTAGAGATAAAAAGTCTGGGAATTCTCTTCAATATGCTTTTGTTGAATTTGATAATCAAAAATCATGTGAAGACGCTTACCTCAAAATGGATAATGTGCTAATTGATGATCGCCGAATTCACGTAGATTTCAGTCAAAGTGTATCAAAAATTAAATGGTTAGGCAAAGGAAGAGGAGTGAAGTACACTGATAAAGATGATGAAGGAAAAAATATAAGTGATAAATATTCTAAAAACAGAAATAAGAAAAGAGATAGCTATGACTCTAGAAATCATTACAGTAAAGATAAAATGTCAACTCATGAATCAAAACATTATAGAAAAAATGATAAAAGTAATAAATATCGAAATGAAAAAGAAGATAGGTTACCCTATAACAAGTATAGGAGAATTGAAAAAGATGAAGACAGAAGACGTGATAGTTATGACAAAACAAAAAAAATCTACAGAAATGAAAAAGAAAGAAAAAGCGATAGAAAAGAAAGAGATGGAAGAAGAGAGAAGGATGACAAAAATAAAAGGAGTAATAGAGATGATAGAGATAAAAGAAGTGATAGAACCAAAAGTGATAGGTATGATAGAGGTAGCCGTAGATAAATGTAAGTATCAAATAATGAATAAAATGGTTGGAAATGGCAGTGTAACAATTAAAATTGTATATTGACAGGAGATTACTAAACTTGTAAGTAAATAACTTTAAAAATGTATACATTAATATACTTGAATTGTTACATTTTTATTGAAATTGAATATATTGGTATGTTTTGAGTCTCAATCTATCTATGTATAGTTAATCAAGTAAACTGATGATAGTAATTAACCCTTTAACCATCTATCATCAAACACTTTCTGAAAATTTACCACATCATCTCAATAGGTGTCAGTGCCATGACCTACTAAATAAGCTGATAAATAAACAAATTCTTCTAAATGGTTTCATTACTGGATAACTTTCCTCATCATGTATTTATGTGTTATTTTTATGTACATAATTATTTATTGTAATATTATCTCATTTACTTATCATGCTAAGCAAATATAGATTTAAATTTTTCTTCAAATAAAAAAAACTTATTGAAACTATACTGGTAGTTCTTAAGATCAGTACATTCAAACATACATTTTTTGTCTTAATAATATTATATTATAAATATACATCTAATATTGTATATGTTATTATAAAAATTCTTATAAAAACTTTAAAAAAATTGTCTATACTTCAATCAACATTTTTTAGATTTTTTAAAAATTGTTTAAACTATCAAGATGAACCTGTTATCCTTTAAGAAAAAAGGAATTAAATTTTATTTAAATTATTGCTTAATTAGGCTTAAAAACTTTGAGTAAGGTAAAAATAAATAAAAAAGAATTTTATGAATGAATTACTTTGCTTTTCACACATTAATGTAGTAAACATAAATTAATTCAATTTTTAAATGAACTTTTCAAATTAAGGTTCTTTCATAATAACACATTTTTTTTTAACAAAATCAAAGATTGTTTGAACTCTAAGAAAATATATAATATTAGAGTAGAAATATTTCTTGAAATTTTAATCTCCTCTCATGAAGACATGAAATAACATTTTGGAAACAATAGGCTGTATAGCTTAAATGTAATATATTGTGAAAGCAATAGGGGGTATATTATTGTGTCATGTGATATTTTAAATCGCAAGTAATCTGTTACAAGCGCGCGCGTTGTGGCAATACAATACAAACCACGCACTACAGTCATGGAACAAACAGTTGATCGCTTGTTTCTCCACGATACGTGCCCCGGGAGCCAAGGACGTTTTTTCGGGTAAATACTTTAGGCTTTCGCCGCGGCTGTATGCACTATGCAGTTTGTGGTTCAACAATCAGTGATGCGGTTGGTAGTTGAGTAGTTCTTCGTCGTTGTATCGTTAGTCAAATCTACGCTGATAAAAAATAATTATAATCTAATATCATAAAAACAACTTTCGATCGGTCGTCGCCTCGTCGGTCACTAGTCGCTGTCACTGTCAGTACACGGTAATATTGCAAGACGTGAGTTTATATGCGTTGTGCGCGGCTGGCCATCGTGTATATAGTTTAACCGAAATCTAGTCTCATTCGCCAAAAATTATAGATTATTAAATATTTTATAAAAGTATTATTCCATAATCAAATTATTTGTCGTCTGACGCACTTATTTAATCCAATAATATTAAACACACATACACTATGGCCGACGAAGACGCTCTACACGCCAATGGCAACGTGCACGAAGAGAATGGACATGTGCCGGAAATTGAGCTCATCATTAAGGTAAATCTTTGTTTAATGTTTACGAACATTGTCATTTTCATTTGAAAGTTGAAAAGTTTTTACAATATATTCATTAGCAAAACTAAACATTTTATATGGTAAATTTTAAACGTTTAGAATAAATATATAACGAAAAAACTTCTCGATTACGCCTTCCTTAGTTTATTCTAAGAAACACTGAGTGTCTACTTAATGTATTATGTATATAATAAATCTATAATTTTGATTAAATAAATTTGAACTTGCATTACTTAATTGGTTAGTATTTTTACAAAATGAGATGTTATTATTTATGTTGAATATTGCGTTACCTGTTAATACAATTGATAAATTTTATTTTAATATTTACTATTAAAAAAATATTTAAAGGTTTATCGTTCATATAATCATGTAAATACTAAAATATTTAAAAAAAAAAATATGACCTCGTTAATGTTTACATGACGTAAAACTTATTTAACTATAGGTAGGTACTAAGTAGTAAAAATATATTTCATATTATAATATTACATACCGGCTGCGATAATATAGGCGAATAAAGTGAAGTATGTGATAAAAGAAGGTGAATTCATTAAGTTATTGCCATTAACACATGGTTTAAACGAGAGATAGGTTACGCGTTTTTTTTTTTTTTTTTTATTGAATTTCCCAACATTTATTAATATTTAATGTCTGAGATTGAAGTTACCGGTTTAACTTTTTATAAAATAAGTACTTAAATAGATTGGGTTAAACATTTAGTAATGACCCCGAGATTTTTTGCACATATCAAAAAAAAATTATTAGATACCTATCTAAAATCTCATTATTTTTATGACGAAAAATAAGCATCATATTTATACTTCAATAATTATTAATTAAGCACTGAGCAACTATTACTCTTAATTATTAATTAATTGATCGACTAATTGGATAATATTTTAACAATTTAACTAATATAAAAATGACTAACCATTGATCAACAATCACATTAATCGTACCTAGGACTGTCATTGAATGCGTAATAACATTTTATTATTTATATAATAATTAATGTTTACATAATTTTAATATTTAATAAAAATTAATACCGTATACTAATAATACTTATATATTATTACTATTCTTTTAAATTATTGCTTTCAAAGAGTTCCCTGTAAAATGTAAATAAAAATAAACTTAAATTTTTTGGAGGAATTTAAAAAATAATAATATTACTCATTAATACGTATTTAAGTTTTTAACTAATGTTTATTTAACCCGAGTGTCAGATATTCGAACAAAAAAATTATTATTCATGGATATTAGTAATTTAAAATATTACGTTAAACATCGGTACTAATAGGCAAGTGGCAACTATTATCAATTATCATACAATACAATATACATATTGATATGTATTATGTTAAATAGATTTAATTGTTTTGTCAATTATATACAAATGTACTTATTGAAATTATGTCTGAAATATTATCATTAAATAATATTTATTATGTTTTATTTGGTATATCAAAAATGATTTAAATAATTCATTTTCATTTTGTTGGACATAAGTTTATGAAATTATTTCTTATTTTTTTTTCTCTTTTGGTTTGCTAGGAATAAAATTAAATCACCGATAGGAATGTGTTTTATATCTAATATTATTCAATATTTTCTTAAATTTTTAAGTAAATTTTCTATGTGGTTTGATACTTGACCAACCACTAAGAGACAATTAATTATTGTAATTTGTAATATATTAATTGTATAATGATAATCATAAAAAGTTAATTTGTGTATTACACAATGTTGTCGTTCGTACAAATTACAACCACGAGACATGAACTAAAAAATCACCTTAATTGTTAAGATTGTATTAAAAAAAAAAAAAAATTATAAAAATCGGTTGTTTACCATTAAAATATATAAAAAAAATCTGACAATTGCATTACTTGTAGCCCTTATATTCTAAATCTTATCGCCTACTTCAAAGTATATAGTATAATAATTAATAATTATAATTTTATCAAATATATTGTGACGTGTTAACGATTTTAAAATAGCTGACAAAAATTGTGACACCATCAATTAAAAAATTGAAATGATACGCCCGAAAACGATCTTTTTAAAGTAAAGAATTTTTTGGAAAACTCTATCTCAATTTTTATTGTTTAGAAGGATTTACTATCAAATAAAAGTGACAGATCCTCATATATAAATGCATTATAATATATAACTATATAATTATCATTTCAATCAGTATTTACAATATTAAAGTTATCTAAATAATTACGAATGTATAACTATTATTAAGCCATTAGTAACTTATATCTCAAACGTACCACCTACTTAAATACTTATTATACATCATATTATTTATCTTTAATGGATAGATAATTTAAATTTAACTCAAGACTATTATCTGTATCAATTATAGCTTATGAATATTGTGCAATTACGTACTGCTTTACTCAATTAATCCGTTTAATGCTTATTAACATTTATTTTTCTAAATATTTTTTTAAAAAGACAAATTTGTGGTTGGTATTAGTGATGTTTAATTTGTTCTGATAATATTTGTTCAATTGCAATGGAAACAACTAATAAATACAAATACAAAAAGTATGTTATTTAAAAAGTCGTAAGATTTAGAGTATTTTGTCGTCTCTATAGTTCAGCACTTAAATACCTCGGCGTTGAGACGCATTAGTTTATTTTGTTTTAACGGTACATAATATAGGATTATCACTGTACCTACGTAATAAAGAAATGCAAACCGGCTGCGGGTGGCGTGTGTGTGCTGTTACTCCCTTGTCCTGTAGTATCGTGATGGTGGGTCTCAGTGCAGATGTTTCGCCCCCGCATGCTTCCTCGACCTGATCACCCCTGGGCCTCCTATTAAATACTAACTGCACGTGCGCAACCAGCGTTATTTTCAGCTGCCGTACCTTGTCTGCGTCTTTGCTATATACTTTATAGTCATAAGTTCACTATACTGCAACTGTCAACTATACGCCTATAATTTTACAACTAAACCATTGTTAACAATATTTTTCACTTACAAATTTTTTTAGGTAGATAATTTTGTATAAGCTTCTAAATATGAAGTATATTACATCATTTGTAGTTTCACGATACTTAAACGACTAATTTTTTGTTGAAATTTGATTAATGTTGAATGGTGTATGTAATGTACTAAAATGATATAAAAATGTAATATCTACATTTCGTGACTATTTAATTTCAATCATATCTATTCATTTATATTAGAACGTGTGTTTAATGTATATAAATTATCAATATATGTTTGTATAATTGTGTAATTATTTGTTTCACCCAATTTTTGCTATAAACATTAAATTTAATTATTTGAATTTTTAATAGAATATTATAGTTAAATTCAAAAGATTTAATCTGTTATTTTCACTAATAATATATATTATGTCTCAAAAAATGTATATTTATTATTTTCAACGTCTCTATAATCAGGTATCCCGATTTAGTAACACATTTGAAAAATTTCTTATCATAGTATTTATATTTACAAATAGGCTTCTATGGTTTATCGTAATATCAATAACAGATGTGATACCAAAAACTTATTCTTTAAAAATGTATTAACTTTAATGAAAATAATATTATAAAATTACAAAAAAAAAATGGTTGCCTTAAAAAACGAAATTATGTCATACATAAAAATATTCTAAATTTTACTTGTATTATATTGTTATATTTAAAAATAAACATATTTTATTGTGTTTATAATATTTTTCTACAAACGATTGTTAGCAGTTATAATAGATTTTCAATGACAATGACCACTATTCCATTGTTTGTACCTCGATTCGTTCCTTTAACAAAAATTATGAAATAATAAGAACATGTAGGTTAGCTTGTATGTTAAGTATCTATAAATATAAACAAATAATGTTAATTTTTTAGATAGTGTCTATTTATTTATTTTTTAAACTCAATCACAATGTTTTATTGTTATTTAAGTGCCTATGATTTATACATTAATTAAGTACTAAAATATTTTGATTTTAATAAACCAATAATTTATATATTGAATTATATTTGCATATATGATGTAAATTATTTAAAAAAGACGTTTTGTTTAGTTAACCAAACTTATTGCAAAATAAATAATGTACTCAGTCAATAGTCACTCAATAATTAGGATAAATTAAAGCTATATTCTTAACAATTAGACCTGGTGGCAAGTTTTGTTTGTTAGGTCAAGGCAGCAATTAATCACACCACAATAGGTATCAGCATACATCCGGCTATGGAGATTTAGTGATCCACGTTAAACAAAATTTACATCACAATACCAATTGCCTAGTGTTTTAACATATATGAAATAACATTTGATGTGCCCACGCTCATTGTTTAAAACTTGTCAAGTAAATATTTAATTTAAGTTCGAATGGTTTTTAATGCAAGTATTTTCTTTTACTAATAATTCACAGTATTTTTAATAAATAAGCAAGTTAAATTTTAAACCTACTAAATTATCATAAATGTACCTATTATGTTATAAATTATAATATAAAAAATAATGTAAACAAATATATTTATATTTATATTAAAAGATTATTGTATAAATAGTTAGTTTTGGAACTTCTAAAATAATTACGTATTTAAATTTTTTGTCCACTGAAATTTTGAATCTATTTTAGTGTAAGACAATGTTTTTTCTTGAAATATATATAATATTTAATAACATCGTTTATGTCTTTTATGGTTTAACAATAGGTATAGTTTAAATAATTATTTTAATGAATTAACTGAATATGTATTGTGTAGGAATCAATTTTTCACAATAAATAAGGAAATAAATAATATATATATATATTGAGAAAATGTCCTAAAAAATAGTATTAAAATGGCTTTAGAATTCTTAAGCATCATTATTAGTCTATTGGTAATAAATTATAATTATAATAATTAGATAACTAAAAGAGTAATGAGCTGAAACTTGAAAGTATTTATAAGATTTGTAATTAAAAAATAACTTGTTTAAAACCCGTCCACTAAGATTTCTGATTTTTAAAAGGGCTATTTAGAATTTGAAACATGTTACTATCTACCTGAAGAATTGAGTATGCCTGAAACTTTTTTGTTCTGGAAATAACTATGGTTGTAAAACTAATACGTTCATATATCGCCTATCAAAGAATCTATAATATCATGCTAACTCTTTGTCTATACTTATGCCAGGCCTATACCAAGCTTACAAAACAATAACTTTTTGTTTCCCGGAAAATCGGAGGCAAAATGGATTATTCCGCAACATAATTCATCATGACTACGCAATGTTTGTTTTTCATGTTCGCTCAATAGCAGAAAACATTGAAAAGTTTCCGTATTATTCATGTTTTTGTCAGAGTTGATCTTATTTGGTATAAATAATAGTTGACTCAACATCCTACAAATTATTTGAGAATAGAGAAAACTTATATTATTTTTTAATGAATTCCAGTATATAGTTTTTAAATGTTTAATTTAGTATAATTTTTAATTTTAAAACTGGTACATTCTTATGAATATTTTTCTATAAAATGTAACAAAAATTGTACACTAAAGAATATTTACAGACAGTAAATTCAGTAAAATATATTAATATCATTATGTAGTCTTGATATATAGATGCAACAAGGTACTAATCACAATACCGCACATTGGTATATTATTATTATATGGTTTTTTCCCCATCTTTATCACGTATTATATATTCTAGTATTTAATTATTGTGACATAAAGAACATAATATTATACCATTGTATTTTTTGCATTTTATACTTCTATACAGTAGGCGTACAGTATTTATCATGGTTTTATAATAAGTAATAAGTATGATCTTATAATAACGAGGATTAAAAAATAAAACCATTTTACAGAAGTCTATATGTTAATAATATATACTATTTGTTTACTCGTATAACCGTGTTGTTCGTATAAATACGATAGAATATAACTATATTTGAATCCCATACTCCAACTGTAACTATACGTATTAGTCGTATTACGTGCAAACTATAAGTACTATATAGTTTTGTCATTCTAGGACAACATTACTTATTGTATATTCTCATGATAAACAGTATCTATTTACTGTTTGTCATTTTACATCTTGTTTTGTTCTCCATTGTTAATGTGTTACGGTTTGATCGTTTATCATCCGTTGACGTGATTTCTTTCCCTTCTTAATTTTATTTAGGCCTCGTGCCGTTTGTGGCATTTCTATTCTACGCTAATAAATTGATAATCGCAATATTCTGTCCGACTATCAGACTGTGTGAATTGAGTCATTTCTGAATAAAAAGAAGACTTTTGGAATTTGTAAATAAATATTTTTATAATGGCCTAAACGTTCTATGAAAATCATATAAATTATAATATGAAGTTCAAATTACGACGTACTTATTAGTATTTTTAAATTCTAACATAATAATGTTTGTTTGATCACTGAATACTTTTTAATTAAATTGTATTTATGTATACCTATATTTTTTCATTGAACTAAATTATTTGCAAATAATGTGCTATAATATGTACTTACTCAAATTATTTAGTAAACGAATTTTTTTTTTTTAGTCACTAGTATTAACTATGGTAGCTCAACAATTACATTTTTAACAATTCTTAATTATATTATATAATATAATAAAGCCATCATCCTTTTTTTAAGAAATTACAGTTTTAATAGTTATTGTAGATTTTGTATTGAGTATGGAGTAGATATTAAAAGGGATATTAATAGTATAAGCACATTAATTAAAATTAGGCGGTTGTCCTGTAGGCAGAGCTTGCAATTAAACCACTTAAAATGATTGAATTATTTTAGATTCTGAGTAAAATAATGAATATATTTATTTTTTTTGTTTTTATTTGTGTACTCACACGGTTTGAATTGAAAAAAATCTTCAATATTCAACCTCAAAAGTTATAACTGGTGTATACAATTTTCAATACTTCTCAAATCATAAAAACAAAAACAAAATTTAAGAAACTGATAATTTTTATTCGAAATGTATTTTGTTTATTTATTTTAATTAAAAACAAATTTCAACTAATTGCATTTTCGAGATGAAATGTTTTATCTTTTATATATTTTTGAAACTTTTTACTTATTTTAAAAGTTCTAAATAAGTTATTAATATCTTAAGTAAAAAGTGTTTAAAATTAAAATTTATTAAAGTCACGAATATTTGAAAATTATATTTTAAATAAAAAAATCATTAATTTTTAGGTTTGAAAATGTAACATAAGATTTCTTTAAAGTATTTTCTACTAGGATTTAAGAAAAAAAGTGTCTAGCAGTTTACCTTTTATTTTTTTTATTAATGAAGTTAAAATTTTTATGAAATTGGATATTTAAATGTTTAATAAATATTTCTTCTAAAAATGTTTTTATTGTTTTCAAAAAGTATATTAGTTATAGGAACTTATAAGAAACTTATAAGAAATATTCCACTACTACTTATTACCATTTATTTGTTGATGTGTTACAAGTTACAACCATTTATTATTTATTTTGTTAATTTTTCGATTTATGATTTCAATACGTCGATAACGTCTTTATCCATCTATAATGTGATTAACGGCTAAAGTGCGTTCACTATGTTTAAAATAAATAATTCAATTTCAAAAAAGATGTTTTTGGCCTGTCAACGCTTAAAATCATTGCTGATGTATTATTAATTTTAAGAATTTTCGTAATAAAATAAAAAATGTTGAAACAAATTTAGTCATTTTTTAATAATTTTGTTGCAGTTTAAATACATTTTTTAGAGAACTAAAATTCGAGTCCTAATTTTAAGCTTTAACTTAAATACTTATTTACTCATTATATAAAGGTATGACATACCTATATAAAATATACAATTTACATTCAAGTCTATAGTTATATAGTATTATGTATTGATACCTTTTATTTTTTATGAGAATATTTATTTCGGTTTATAGTGTACTCGATATAAACTTATGTAGTTATGATAGCCATAGTGTACTATATCTACAACGTGTGAGTTTTTATTTAAAGATTTATGAACATGTGTTGTCTACAGAATGTAGACTAGAGACTATAGAAGGGGAACTTTTATTAATAAAAACTGACTACTGAACATTCGTATCTGTAGTATATCTTGTCTAATATATAATAACCGATATAATAAATCATTTTTTTTTATTTTAAATTTTATCACTTATATCTTAAATTTTAAAGATTAATTTAAATTAAATATTGACTATAACCCTAGTTGAAAAAAAAAGTAGTTTGATCTATCTCTTATATAAGAACAACAATGTATTATAATAGTAAAATATTTATTATACATTGTATATTTATATACGTGAATTTTATATTATGTAAATTATTTTGTATACATTTTATTAACATTATTATATTAATATTATACAAATATACAATATTAGTACTGCTATAAGATATGATTGACATATCATATATTACAAAGTAACATGTAGTAATAATATTTATGTATTATCTATAATTTATTGCATTAAATATTATATTTTATTAAAAATGAAGAAAATAAAGATGAGCAAGTGGGTACCGCCTTGCTGTTCAATAAGTGTTAATTGGATTACTATAATGGGTATATTAAATTTGAATTTACGATGTATCCTTGTATATAAAAAACAATTCTGAATGGAGATGGTCTATATCACTGAGTATATTTCATAATATGTTTTTCAATATCGTTATTACTTATTAGTACTTTGTGTTCAAAAATAAAAAAAAAATACTAAAAAAAAAAATAAAAATAGAAAAATAGAAATTTTTTTTCAAGATTAGTTTGTGATGAAATCGAATTTGTTACTTTATAATAATATAAAATACAACATTAAGTCTCCACTTATAATTTTTTTGGACTATAAAAAATAATTAACATTGTTATTTATCATTAAAATTGATATCGTCTAATTTTAACTTCAAATCCGAGTTCCTGGTTTGTGTTTTTTAATATTATTGTTTATTACAATTTAATGATGTAAAAAAACTAATTTTTGTTTTAAAAACTTACTAGGTATCTTTCATTTTATAATCAGTTAACCATAAAACATTTTAAAAAAATCGAAGAAAGTCATAACAATATAGTAAACAGTCTATAGTAGGATTAAATTATGTATTTTTCTTACGTCAATTTTATTATTTATGACATATGTTTAGGTGTATAAATTTGGTTATAGCTATATTGTTTTAGCAGTTAAAAATTTACTTTGCGAGTTTGTGAGTAACTAAGTTCCATATTATCTTATATTAGGTTTTTTTTTATGACTAATAGTATAAATAATCTTAACGTTATATTGTTTCATTACTGACATTACAGTCGATTTCTCTACTTTCAGCTTAACTTAAAAAAATAAATGTTTCTTAGTTGACATATGGTATGTTTATTAATTACATCAATAGGCAGAGCTTAGCTTTTCCTGAAGCAAAAATATATTAGTATTCGTATACATCATCGTTTGAGCCCCATATTGTTCTAGGTTCGGGTCGTGGCACCCATTTTGCTTTCTCCTTATCATACAATACTGTTTAATGTTTTGCTTTCTCTCACATGTGAGTATCTATATGACCTATGGTCATGAACGGATATTCGTTTACTGTATATGTAAGTGTTGTCATGGTTCATTTGTTTTCTGTTTGTGGACGAGAAATCAGTCCTTAGTCTATATGCATATGGTCAGCAAGTTAATATTGACTTATTCCTCTTTACTATACTACCTTAATTTTAAACGTTTAGAATAGTATTCTGAACGTTATTATAAATTATTGTTAATAGTTATTTTTATAATTATTAAGTATTTCATAAGTTAACCATATTATTTCATAGCTAAATTTCAAATTCGCAAGTGGTTGAATTATTGCTTAATAATTATGTGAATGTTTAAAACCGATGGTTTAATAATAAGTAAAATTTTTCAATATCTTAAATTTTAATTCTAAACATGAATAAACTTGTGATCTACAATTTTAATGATACTTTATTTTTTACATTATATACCATAATGTATTTAATTAAAGAGCAATAAAATTAATTTTTGTTTAATAATAAAAAAATTTTAATTTTTTTAATTCATGTCGTTTTTAAAAATTTCAAATTTTAATACTTTATAATAATAATTAGTTTTTTTTAGAAATTTCTTGGATATTTAACTAAGGACCATCAAATTTAATATATTTATAAATATAAATGCACAATAGATTATACAGGTAGGATAAACTATTATTTTAATTTTAAATTATAAATGCTAAATATTATAAATAGTAACTTGTGTTATAAGATGTGTTAAAAAAAGTTGCGTAAGTAGGACGCTGTATTGAATTTAAATTCAATATAGTGCATTATTGTATATACAAAAAACGGTTCCGAGCAGAGATAGTTTGTCAAGTAATATTACTAATTTACTGATTTATTATTTTATAGTGTTTAATTATTATAATAGTGTATATTTATACCATATTATTAAACTTATATAACTTCAAATGTAATAAAATCTTTCTGTAAATACCGTAAATCAGTAAAAATAAATTCATATGATAAATATTAACATTTAAAAAAAATTCAAATATACTTATATCATTTTGTACAGAAAAATTTGTAAAAGTTTTAGTTCTCACGAATAATACTTTTAAATTATAATAAAATAACGATTTTACGTTATTTATTGTATAAATAAGTAATTTGGTCCAAATTTAAACAAATGTCAATAAAAAATAATTGCTTTTAAATATTTTCAAGCATTTTAGTATTGATATGAACTTTTTATGAGAAATCTTGCATTACATTTTCAAAAATTTTGACCCAGTGAATAATTATTTACAGAAATTTATTGAAAAAAAAAACTAAAAAAATTCAAAATGTCTGGTGTTTACAAGACCATAAACTCCTCAAAAAAAGATAAAATATTTTAAAAATTGTATCAAGTACCTATTTAAGAAATATTAATATAAATATTTAATAAAAATTTCAAGTGTTTATATTTTGTTCGATTTTAGATTATAAAAAATTAAAAATCAATTTTTTTAACAATCTTTACTAATTAATAATTTATTATTAAAGTTAACGGTGATTTGAATAAGACTAATCTTATTTTATTGAGTACCTACGTTATCTATAATACAAGTGATTAATTAAATATTATACTTTTGAGTCAGTTATTGACCCAGTTTCAATAATTCAATTTTTATACAGATTATTATGTTGCATAATTTTATTTAACAATGTAATTTATGCGTACAACTAAATCATAATATGTAGTTTATTTGAAATGTTAGGTTGAGATAGGTCATACATGTATAATACACAACTATATAGGTATCTAAAAACCGCTTAAAAATATTTCCGCGAACTGTTATTGAACTTTTATTATTACATATATATTATACCGCCCCGCGGGGATAATGACACACATAGAATGTTGCCCAACACTGGCAACACTACTACGCTATAATAATGTATAATATAATATCTCCGCGGAAATGTATCTTATATGTATATTATATACATATATATATATGTGTGTGTGTGTGTTTGTGTGTGTGAAATAATATAGGCTCGGATAACTAGTTTTAAAATAAAAACCCGTTCTGAATGTGTAAGGAAATTGTGAAAGTAGTTTGTCGCCTTTACTACAAACTTTACGATCTTATTTTATGTTTTTAAAACTGTCGCTTTCATTCGAATGTATTTAATGAATACCTTCCACCCGTGGGTCATGACCCTGCAGTGCTACACACTAGGGAGAGGTTAAATTAAACATTTAGTTAAAAATATTTTGTTTATAAATATATGAATGTTCATTGGTGGACTTCTATTGTGTCTATAGTGATTAGCCCGCCTTTATTTTACGAATTGCGCATTAAGTCAAAACTTAAAAATAATGCTCTGTTACGTACTTTGTAACGTTAAGACTAAACATATTATTATTATTATTGTTGTTATACACGATGATAATTATTTTTACCCATGCTATAAGTCCGATACCGACAAAATATCTCTCCTATACAACAATCGATTCTTACAGGAAAATTGTTTCTAATAGGTAACAAGTAATAGTAGAAAACAATTTATTTCTATAACTCTTGTTCTTTATATAATATAGGAGTAGAAAGGAATTGATAAAATTTATTTTAATTTACCATAGTAACTTAAGTTTATGACGTTAAATTCTAATTGAATAACATATTTTGAATATATCTCATTAAAACTATTAAAAACGAGAGTTGATCTATTCGTTTCGTATAAACCAACTACCAAATGATATAATATAACTAAAGATGTTCTGTTATCAGATTTTATAAAATGTAATAGTCAATAAAATAATCAAATTCAGCGTTTATATTATATTAGATTTGTTAATACTTACTACTTATAGTTTATCATAATATAATATATAAAATTGTTTTTAAAAATCATACTTTTTGATTAGTTATTATCTTGTGACACCATTAATTTAAATTAATAATAACTATCCATTTTAACGATTGAAAAAGACGTATTTAAAAAAATGAACATTTTATGATGTACGATTTTAATATAGGCGTTACCTTAATAAATATTTGAATGATACTTATAGGCTCGTGAAACAAATAATTATTATAGCTCCCTAACTTGCGTCTCTGGTTATTATTGTAATGAAAAATGTCTGCAACTTATAAAAACATAGAATTATAATGCCTTAATTTCATAATGTATTTGTTTATTTAATATTTTAATATTTTAAATTAACTGGATAAAATGTTTAACTTGATTGTTAAATGTAGTTATATATATATAGTGTATTTCCTATTAACTATAATAGTATAATGCTATATACTTTAGTCTATATGCTTAGGCTATATTTACTATAACTATTTGTTATAATATTATGTTTATTGACCTTTTAATTGTATTTAAAAAGATTATTATTATATCTTATAAGCATGGGTTATTGTGAGTTATGAGTTATGACTAATATATTAAGAATATAAATTCTATAAAGTGTAATAGCTAACTTGAGTCATATTTGTTTGCTCGAATCTGTTCGATTGCATTATAGTACATACATAGTAGATTGGATTATTGTGGCTTAATATTACTCGTTTTTTCCATAAAAAAAAAAAAAATAATAATATTAATAGTTTATAGTTATGTATTTAGTTATACATTAGATATATTTTTGATCATATTGCTTACTAGTAAATATGGCCTAAATGATGTACGTTGTTTAAAAATAGTGTTAATATAAAATTTATTATCTATGTGTATATTTTTTTATTCTATAGACATCAGATTTTGGGTTAGGTTAGGCATAATGTTTAAAAGAAAACACTTACGAAACTTTCTTTGTAAATTTAATGTATAATTAATGAATTTTTAGGCTTCAACAATTGACGGTCGACGAAAAGGAGCATGTCTATTTTGTCAAGAATATTTCATGGATCTATATCTACTAGCCGAATTAAAAACCATCAGTCTTAAAGTGACTACAGTAGATATGCAAAAACCTCCTCCTGATTTCAGGTAATTTTATTTATAATGATATTTAATGTGAACATAAACAAAAATGTTAATTTAATAAATAGTTTTGATTTATGAAATAATGTTATTTATCTTAATCAGTTGACTAAATCTTACACAATTATGCTGTAATGTGATCAAATACATAAGACACATCGCAATTTGTATTATATTATTGGATCTTCGCCGTTAAAATAAAAAGTAATACTACATTTTTGAAACAATATTGACCAATAGCCGATGTTGAACATTTATATTCAATTTTGTACAACTTATAAATTATTTACTTTTATAACGTAGGTATACAATATAGGTTGTATACTATTTGTAAACTGCTTAAATCGTTGTTCATATAAATTCGAGTTTTACAATAATTTATGTTTTTTCTTTGTTGTCTGTCATTATATTTTAGAGTAAATAATTTTTTATAGTCTTCAGTTATTGAGCTACATTTTGGTAAAAAAATTGATCAAGTTGGTACTTTGTGGTGTCAAAAATAAAAACTATCAGCTCTTAACTTCTAGTACTTATTAATTAAGAATTTTATAGACAGGATATAATTTTGAAAAAATTATTCTTTTTAATGTATATAGAAATATAGCTATTTATACTTGATAGACATATGCAATATTCCACTTTTTCTAATTATATTAATAAAATTATAGTTTTTCTGTCTAAAATCTTGAAAAATTGGTATAAAATTCTTCTCTTATTTTTCTTATAGTAATTTAAAAATATGTTAAAATAATAAACAAAACTTTTAGATTATTTTAAATAAATTTTGCAAAATAACAAAAATATTAGATTGGTCAATTCATGTTTTAGTAATGCTGAACCAAAATGCTGAAACAAAAACGTACGACGTATTTAATTCCTTAAGTGCTTCTTGATGAACAATAACATTTTTTTTTTTAATCATCAGATTTAAAATTTGTGTGTGTGTGTGTGTGTTGTTTAATTAAATAATCATTTGAAGTATTTTAATGAAGTTTAACCAAAATTAAACGCCCTACCATGGCACATTCAATTGTGCTAATATAGATTCCAATAATTTCATTATAAAAGTATTCATAAATATTCAGAAATTGTTTGATCTCGAATTTTATTAGGTTTTTATGTATAATGTGATATTTATTATTTTTTAGGAGTAACTTTGATGCAAATCCTCCACCAATTTTAATAGACAATGGAATGGCTGTTTTGGAAAATGAAAAAATCGAAAGGCATATCATGAAGAACGTGCCAGGTGGATACAATCTATTTGTACAGGATAAAGAAGTGGCCACGCTGATTGAAAACTTGTACAGTGTAAGTTAAACTATATAGATGGTCCTAAATCATTTAATAGCTTGGTACACATATATATCTGGCGTGATTCCTAAACATCAACCAATTTACTTTCCATTTTGTGTCATTTATTATTCGCTAAGAAGCTAAGAAATGATTCATGCAATAAAAAAGTAGTTTATCTGGTTTTTGTTTCTTCTCTTTGTACTATGTGTATATGTGAATTGCAATTTCATTCCTCTGGGATAAGGATCATAAGTTCAATAATTCTATAAAAACTGTATAATTCATAGTAAGCATCGGTCTCCCGCATCATTGGACAATACACAATGCCTGTTCCTGTATAATATACGTATATTATCATGTTTTAAAACTAACGTGATAAGATGATATAATTGTATACTATATATTTATGGTTCATAAAGATGAAATATATTCATACGAGTACGTCATATTTATTTATATTTACGTTGTAAAAAAAATAGTACTTATGTTAATATGAAATCGTGATAATGTATAAAGTGATAAAATCGTTATGGCCAGTCTAAAATAAAGATGATGCAGATTATTTTTACTTTTTGACTGATATTTGAGTTTTGGCATTGGGTTATATACGCTTTATATTTGAGAAGATATTATCATCATCTACATTGTTTGAATAATGAATGGCCATGCCAAAAGTTGTCCAGCTGAAGAAATGAACTACATAAATACTTCTAAAAACATTACATGTATATATGTACTATGTATATATATTTTGATTTTAGTATAATATTAATAATACTATATACACTATACAACACATATATATTATATATACAAGGTAAAAAAAATCAACAATTTTAACTTATTTTATTGGTTTCGTCTATATAATATATACTCTGTTAGTTTAATTTTGAATAAAATAATTAAACTATTGCTTTTTATAGTATAAATTCCTATGACAAACGACATCATGTGAATTATTTGTAAATTTTATCGTTATGCGAAGGTCGTAATATTTACAAAATGCCAGAGGTACCCTTTTAGTTTAAATACTTAACAAGGAAAATATACTCAATCGTTTGTCTAACACTCTGACGATGTGACATCTGCAAGTGTTCCTTGTATGGTAAGCAAGCAATCGACATGTAAACATAATATGTTACTCAGTGAATTTTACTGTCAATAAAGCTCTCTAAGAGAAGTGATACCTCTCTCTCGTTCACTTGGAACACGTCGATCATTAGCTTTGGTTGTAGAAATATGCTATTTCCCCACAACCTGTTGTGAAGATTGTTTAACGCTGTTTGAACAATGCGTCAATTATCTAGAATGCGTGTATAACTTAGTTAAACTACAGCCCTCGATTTGTTTCGAAACGACATTCATTTTAGATTATGCATTCGTTCATTCCGACACACGAACCTACGTACTGTGCATACGCATACGCATATATACATAGTGTATGTATGAAAGAGAGAGAGAGCTATAATGTTTAAAATGACGTTCGACCTAAATAGTAATATCTTTGTTATTTCAACTTGTTCAAATACTTCTCCCCTTTATGGGCCTCAATTATACAATTGCATTTTAAAAAACTAAACTCAGTTCTAAATTTTATTGGAATAATTTTTTTTTTTTTATTCAGCATGATATTAATGTTGATTTGCATATCTTTGGTAAATTATTAACCTCAACATTCAATTTACCGTATTATTAAATAATATTATTTTAATAACATAAAATAAGTTTTTTCTCGTATTAAAAGCTACATTTTATATAGTTACAATTTGATGCAATTTATATGTTCACTAATCCTATCATTGTCTCAACAAAAGACAGTAATATGAGTAAAAATATAATATAAAAAATTTAAAAAAATAAAACACTAAGGTTCATCATTTATTGGCGTTTATGTTTCAATTTTCGTCACATAGATATTTCAAGTATTATACGTCTTTCTTTAAAAAAAAAAAAAAACATACTCACGTATTTTACTACCTAAGTAATTTTTTTTCTTGAAACTAACATAGTTTGTATTTTTCTGAGTACCTACTTAAATTATTATTTTAATAACAATATTATGGACATATTTGTCATAATATAAAGGAAATATGATAGTCAACAACTTATAGCGTTCTCTAATTTTGCATACTGTCGTATAATTGAATAAGTGTATAACTAAAATTTAGAATTTGATAGTTACTGACAGCTAGTTACTAAATTCGAACAATAAAAAGAAATAGTAATAATAATTTTAATAATGTTGAGTTACGCAGAAAATTAAAAACTATCAATTTTCTATTGAATATGGAGTTTTGTTTACAATAACGCAACAACTATATACTAATTGTATGCTATTAAATATTTTATAACATACGTATGGACTTGTATATCAATTCATTAAATATATATTTTTTTAGTTCTAATTAATAATAATTACGTTGTACCAATGCAGGTATTTTCTACATGAGTGAGTATACTTAAAATGTGGATTCTCGTCGGACGTCGTTAATTCATAAATTTATAAGTATTCAATTTAATAATCAAAAAGTATTCATAATTTTGTATTAAATAAGTATGAAACCCATTGCTATGCCGACTGAAAAAAAATGTTGTACATAATAGTATATTATAGTATATATAAAAACATTATAATTTGTAATTTTAGTAAGCAGTGGTGGAATAATGTTTATACCTATAATATATATAATATGAAACAGCTCTTAAATTATTACAAATAAAATTTTATTATTTAAAATTTAATTTTAACGTATTTCAATTTAATAAACTAGAAGTTGTCAAATGGTTAAAATGATTAAGCCCAATTTAAACTTGAAATATTTGTCAGAGCAAAAAATATATATTTAAAATGTAATTTATATTCTATACAATAAAAACAAAACAAAAATTCTGTAATATATTTTGTGAATCTATATTTTTTTCTATTTGTGCTAATTAATAATTACACTTTTACTAATTAATGCATAGTTGGTTTTTTACCTATTCGCCATAATTACTTATTACGAGTATAATATTGTTATTTTATGTGATTAGATCAATTTCAAATACTTCAATCGACTATTATTATTATTATCATGTATCAATTGTATAGTATAACTTTTGCGATTTACAGAAGCTGAAGCTGATGCTATTAAAAAAAGACGACGTAAGCATAAATAGCCTGTTGTCTCACTTGCGTAAAATAAATTTGCATTTAGAGAAGAAGAACACTCGGTTTTTGACTGGCGACACAATGTGCTGTTTCGACTGCGAGTTGATGCCTCGTCTTCAACACATCAGAGTAGCTGGTAAATAACAATTACACCATTGTCGTATCTATACAATATTGTTTTGTAGTGTTAGTACGCATTTAAGAGTCGACAATCGGCTCCTATTTTTATTTTTATATATTTACTACGACACAATAATGTTTACTATCGAATAAATGTATTAGGTTAAGTATAGGTGTATATTATAATATAGATACTGAACAAGATATATATATAAAAAGGATTCTGTTTATTGGTGCACAATTTATATTAACATGAGGTGGTATTTTTGTTTTATATATTTGCATATTTATTTTTTTTAATTTGATCTTATAGTACTGTAGCACTGTACTTATAGCACTAATATACGTGGCGTACGAAAAATTAAAAATTAAAATTTAATTCTTGCATATTTTGACATTGTATTTTTATTCTTTTTTAATAGGTATATAATATACCATTAGTATTATAATACAATATGTTTTTCGTTAATTATTTATTAACATATTTTGTGATAATAATTAACAACTCAAATATTTTTTTAATAATATACATGTTTATTTCATATTTTTATTTATATATTAATATTACTTTGTTTTTTATTCGCATAACTCTTAAAACAAAAAATGCCTTCTAATAATATTGTAAGATATATTAAAAACTACATTTTTTTGTTATTTTTATTTCACCTCATTTTTTATGCAATATCTACTAATATGGTTTTTTTATTACTTATAAACATAATCCCTAGCTGTGTATTAATTATAATAATCATGTACTACACTGTCCAATTTTGTAAATAAAAATAGGAGCTGATTGAGACATAAATTGCGACTGTCAAACGACTCAAATGTATGATAAATAAATTGATGGAAATAAAACTAAAATATTGTACGTTTGTCCATCTTCTGTACAGGTAAATACTTTATGGACTTTCAAATGCCGTCCGATCTGAGGTACTTGTGGCGTTACATGTTACACATGTATCAGCTGGACGCGTTCACCCAAAGCTGTCCGGCCGACCAAGACATCGTCAACCATTACAAACAACAGCAGGTCTGTAATAACATGCGACCTGCAGGCCGACGTCCTAGTCTCCCGACACTAATTTTTTAAATTTTTTTTTTATCAATAACAAAGCTTACAACTATATTGGGTCATTAGCCTACGTTTACATTAATTATATACTTATAACATACATTATACATTTTCTTACAGTTATTTCCATTATGTTGTATCTTAATATTATATTTTGGTGTCACTATCGAATATTATAATATATATTAACCATATTATAATATATGGATGTCTTATATACCTTAATATTATTTTCGTCGGGCCGTATGTGTGTGTTTAATGTATACAAGTGTAGAATAAAACTGGTGTGCAAACATTATATCTTAAGCTATCCATAATTTATTACCAGAATTTTACCCTAAAAAATATAGATATAGACGAGATACAGTGTTTTATGGATTTTATGTAGTTGATGTTTTATAATGTATATATCAATCCCAATTATAATCCGGTGATACTAAAAAATGCGATTTGATAATAAAATTTAGTTCTTGTTTATTTGTTTTTCAAATTAAGTAGCTATTTAATTAAATAGTCGATTGATTTTCAATAAAATGCTCGTGCTCGTGTTTCATTAGTTTTTTTCTATCTTACTACTTATCTTACCGAATAGAACACTACTTTAAAAATATAAATGCCTACAGTTAATTCTAAATTACATTTGTTAAGTAATGGGTTATTATAATATTATATTATTATTAATTATTATTCATTAATCAAAGATATCGTTTGTACTAAAGTAAATTTTAATCCAAAACAAAAACATGGATAAATAACAAAACGCTAAATACAAATCATTTCTTTGAAAATTGAAATGTATAAAATAGATATCAACTATGCAGCATTAAAACTATAATCTTTTTTTTTAATTTTATGATTGAACATTATTAAAATTATTGTAATAATTATTATTTCTTACAATCACACAAAGTAAAATATAATATAAAAAAAATATTTGTGAAACACTTTGTAGTACTTATCTATTTAAAAGAAAAATACAAAATATTCAATGGACAAATTATTACTGAAACGTTCATCCGTTATAACTTCTGAACCGAATAACTTTCAAAGCTTATGAAATTTGAAAATGTTGTTGAGTATAATTTGTTTTTCGGCTTAAAAACATTTAATTATCCAAGAAATTTCGTGATAATACCTACGTACACTAAATACCTTCATCTATTAATTATAATGCATTAGATTATTATTTAATAACAGTTATAAATAATTGTAACGATCAATGATAAAAATATAGTATGTAAAAACGTAAAATATATCAGATATATAATAATATTTAATTAGGGTATTAATTATAATATGCCATTCGGAGGACTGGGACCACGCTTATACCGGTCGCCTCCGCTTTTACCACCGCTCATTCTAATTATACGATTTTTTGATAGAATCTCATGTTACAGAATGTCAAGATGAAGAAACACGAGGAACTTGAGACGCCAACGTTCACCACGTCCATACCGGTGGAGCTTGACTTGCAACAAGACGAATAATGGCGCGAGTATGGTACGTACGTGCGATAATACCAATCTATGTACGGCTATATATTATATATGTGTATATATACATACTACAAAGTGATGTAACACGACGATTTTATATCCTTGTCATCCGCAGCTGCAGTGCATAATATATTGTACATTTATACGAATAAAAACATATTGTAGTACGTCACGATGACATCACCACGCGGTAGACAACAATATTTCCGTTAAATATTTTATGTATAATGTACAGAGTGAACTGTAGCTGCAATATACATTATAATATTATTATTATTATCAGTGGGTGTACCTGCGATTTATTTCTTCTTTCGGTTTTATTTTTTTTTCTCATATTTTTCTAATCTATCTACGGTATTATGATATACTATAACATACACGCTCGTGTACTACTCCTCTTGTTAATTTATTCGTAATAATATATACATATATTTTGTAATATGTATTATACTATATTTTTATTAATATTATCCAACTAAACCGAGTTATTACATATAATATTATATATCATTATATTAACCAACTATTTATAGTATAATACGTACCTATATTTATAATATTATTGTCGTGCCCATCTACATAATAATATTATGTACATTTCCATTAAAATATATATATAATATATATTATGTAAAAAATTATTTTTGTCAATAGTGCCTTGAGATTATTCTAGTTATAATATTATTTAATATTCAAAATTGTATTTAGTATTATTTTTCGATATACTCTAATAAACTTAATATTTATTTAAACCGGTCGTATATTCGTATATTTGATATCATTTCTTCGCTCCACGACTTTTTTACAAACGGCGTAACAGGTGTTGGCGTGTTTTAACGGTATTGTATAGTATTCACAATGTCATGTCATGAATCCATTTGTGTGTTGTGCCTACAGTTGTACGACAAAAACTATAGCACGTAAGTAAAAAAATGAAATGTGAAAAAGAAAATGCAAAAAATAAAATTTAGGAGACGAGTCTTTAAAGTCTTTGCGGGATTATAGCCTTCATATATTTCATGTTTAACCATTTATTTTACGCCAATAGGCCATGTTTAATTTAGTTTTACTGACTTACAACGTGTATCAGAAAACTAAAATTTAGATGATGATTATTATTATAAATTTATAATGTTTTTAATAACTTTGAATGCATAACATATTCCGTGGTGTCATGTAATGTATTTGTGTATTTATTTATCTTGTGTAGGTCAACATTTTTAATTATTGAATTTATTTGAATGCATAATATAAGCAGTGCATTTTTCAGGAAAATATTTGCTCGAGGAAATCTTTTCCATTTACCTTTCAGATTTATTGACCCATCTATGACTGTATATACTTAACCGGCGGATTCTAAAACTTCTTTATTGCTAACTAAGCTAGTCGCTTTTTCCTCTTTCCTTTTTAACCATTTATTTAATTATTCCAATTCTTCCCAAGTATTAAAATAATTGTTTGCTAACATTGAATTTAAAGTGTTTTCCCTATCTTCTTACGTTCTTCTTTTGACTCTCTCACAAATAATTTTATTTCTCGTTTTAAGAAATTTTCTAAAATTATCAGCTTAGAATTTAATGATAAATGCGAATTATTAAAATATTAAGATGACAAAATCTGATTTAACGCCTTTTTATATTTGCGTACAGAAGTTGTTTAATAACATTTTAACATATAGATTATACATAAATGTGTGTATTGTGTATACACAAGTCGTTAATATACATTGGCCTATTATATATAAGTGATATGAGCCACAGAGTAAATACTTGTAAAAATCAATTGATTCGCCTAATAATATAATGTGCGACTGAGCAGGTAAGAATAATTTAAATCATACAACAAAAAACTAAAAAAAAATTTTAAATGTCAAATGTATAAATATCTCCAAAAAAAAAATATATACATATTTAAAACATAAGAAAATGGTAATAGAAACAATTGGTAAACATTTTAAGCAATTGTGGTTATTTGTTTTTTTAATTAATCTAAAAAAAAAAAAAAAACAATTTTGTCAAAACTTGTTTTTCATCAAATTTCTAATTATTTCTCGTTTTTTGCTTTAAATACTGAGCACTCCGCTAAATTTTCTGATTTTACAATGATGTTTATTTTATCTATTCTATTATTATTTTTTGAAACAGTAAAAATGTTTTAATTTTTAATAAATGGAGGTAATTTTGGTAAAAATTGAATCTAGTTTATACTTTAGAGGATTAAGGCTATTTAATTTTTTTTTTTTAATCGTAAAAAAACGAAAGAAAAAAAGAAAAACTGAAATTTTCACGTGAAACTAATTTTTGACAAAATTGATTTAATTTTTTTGGTATAAATTAATAAGGAATAACCTGAATACTTGACATTTTTATCATTTTTTATACCTGATACAATTTTCAAAATACTTTAACTTTTTTGAACTATTTATATAGACATGAGATACGTTCAATAAATGACGTGTAATAGCTACATAAAAAAAGAATATCATGATACATACTTAGTGACGTTACAGACCGTCTCCAATCTAAACGACTGAACTAACTAAACGAATTTGTGCACTTGAGAAGTCTATAAAATATTAAGAATTAACTTTTCTATATCAAACCTATTTTCTTAAATGATTGTAAAATAAAAATAAACTGTTAGGTATTAAATATAGCTTAAACTAACTTATAAAAGTGATTTTAAATGTTGACTCCTACGTTCTAATCGACTATTTTAGATGGTATTTTTCATATGTAATTTATAAGTTATAAAGATACATCATATAGAAGTACCTATTGTGTTTTCGATTATTGAAATACTGACGATTGCTACCGACACTTCATTTTATTTCCATTCTAAAAACTGTAAGTATGACGCATATTTTCTTTTTTTCTATTTTATTTGTAATAAGGCTAAAAGAAAAATAACTTTGTGATTTGTGAGGCTTTTAGGAAGTCATACAGCTAAAATGTATTATTTTTATTCAATATTATTTAAAATATAGACTATTATAAAAATGGGAAGTAAAAATCTATGGTTATAAATCTAGTGGCTTATTTTGGGTAGATGTTCTCCGTGTCTGAACATTTTCTGATTAAAAAAATAAATAGTCCAATGTATTTGTATTTTACTCATGTCTATCAAAATATTGATATCCAAACTGCAAAAGCAAAATTAATTTTATTAGAAACTACAGCACATTTCAAGCATTATTTTTAAACTAAGTTTACAATTTGGAATTTTCAGGAATTATTCGAATTTCACCGTGTTTTTAAGGGTAGATATATTGGACACCGCCAGAAAAATTGACAAAATACGCCACTGCATAAGTCATGACTTAGGAATGAAAATAGAATAAAGTTTACTATTTAAAATAGTGCACACTATAAATCATTTTATTTAAAAATGTATGTTTGTGTATAATTTTTTTTTAGTATAAAATAAAGTATTGTGATTTGTGAACAAGATTGAGGTAAAAACCCCCATAACTTAAGTCACTAAAACATCAATTATATTTGTACAGTTAAAAAAAATCATAAATATAAATCTGATACAATGATATATCATTAAATTCAAATTTAACTCACCCACAATTATGACCCACTCAACAACGGCCAATACACAACAAAACGATATCCACCTTTTTTCTGATTATTTTGAAATGTGCTGAGAATTTGGTCACTCAAAGTAAACTAGATTCAGTTTTCACCAGAAACCAGACGAAGTCAAATTAAAGCATTTTCCTACTAGAACATACGCTTCGCTCAACAAGTTGAAAATTTTAAATACCTACAAATAGCTTAAAAAGATCGAAAATATTTTAAAAACAATAATATTGTGTTTGTATAGCGCTATTATTATTATACATCAAATATATTTATTGTTCACTTTAGAGTTAAAACAAAAAACGAAGTTAATTTTATCAGAAACAGATGATTGCGTGTTGCTTAATAGGTGTTTCGGTTTTAAACCATTCTTGTTGTTAATTGTTTAATATTAGATTGAATTTACCTATTATTAAACTATAAAATAAGAATATTAACGAAAATCGCACGTCGACTTTTATACGATATTTCGATATTTTTACAAATTCTGAGTGTGTAAGATATTACAATATTTAAAATTTAAAAACGATTATTATATACGAACAATTGATATTAGATCAATTCACTTTAATATTAAAGCTAACAACAGAGAATTGATTCAGCTGAACTCCACCCATGTTTCACGCGGAAAATAATTAGACTTACACTGCAGAGCGCTGACAACACGTTAATGTAATATAATCTAAATTTGTGTTATCATTAACGATTAATAATTCTTTGGTTTTAACCAATACTATATTTCCTCGTCGTTTCCATTTGGTGTTGTTGATGGATTTTTACCAGGCGCGGAATCAGGAGGAGGGTGACTGGTGAATAGGGCACCCCTATTAGCCATATCAAAATGTGTTGTTTAATTTGGTGTGTATCAAATGTTTGTAATAGTCTGTGCTATCCTATGTTAATATTAAATTGTTATACACTATTATATTACTATTCAAAGTCACAAGTCTTTTATTTTGTTAATGTAAATGAATAAATTGTCGCTGACAATATCATTATAGTGACTAAACGTCAAGCGACGACGACCGCGGTCGACTGCCAACCGAAAGGGATTTTTTCTGAAAATATCTTCCACGTTCGTCTAAAATATATCTACGTTTATAGCTTATCAGTTCACGAAAGCCGCGTAATACAATAGAATCCGTTTTAGACGCTCTCGCATAATACGATTTCTTGCGTAATACTCGTACGCTCATTTTCACGAGTCCCTTGATTTTGATAGCGGTTAACATGTAAATAACTCTGGATAATACGCTTTGTGTTCCCGGATTAGACGCTTTATGTCAATGATGTTATGCAAAATAAATTAATGACCACAATAATGTACAATATGATTATTGATTCAATAAGGCGCCGCAACTTAGTATACACAATGATGTGTACTTAGGTACCAAGCGATAAGAATGAGCTTTTAATGTACACTACTAATCAATTCGCACTCGTTATCACCCCGCAACAATTGCACTTGATTGTGTACACGAACTAAGAAGATTAATTATTCATAATTGCATATTCTTCTGACATTGCAGATGAAATACTACAAAATCTTGATAAAGTTTTAAGCTTCCTTTACTCAAAAAATATAAAAATGCAAAATTGCAAAACAAACAAAAATTGATAATTTTTTTAATGTAAAATAAAGTAAGTAATTTACAAATTATAGGTATACACGTAAATGTAAATTATAGATAATGTGTAATTTGAAATAGGTAATAAAAATGTAATTTGATGATAAGTATGTATTAGTTAGTATACCATACTGTCTTGGGTAATAATAATACAATATAAATGCAATTATAAAAAAAAATTCAAAATTGTATGTACAATTTTTATTTGTCAATTTTCTGGTTTTCCCACGTACCTAATACGATTTCTCGTTTAACACGTTATTTTTACCTAGCCCCTTGGAAAGCGTTTTAAACAAAATCTACTTTAGTAAAATTGTGTTGACTGTCGACCACGGAATACACATAATGCTGTCAACAATTTGTCACTCGACAACCGTCAATATACACATATTACGATACTTATTTATAATCCACCCCTCCCGTTAATGTAGGCAGGATCCTAGGTTTATAGGTGATATTTATTATATTTATATAATTTTTTATACTTATTTATTTATTTTTTGTTATCTATAAACTTTGGGCTGGATCCGCTACTGGTGTTTACAACCTCCCTCCGCTAACAAAAACAGGTACAGATCCAAGTAGTAACGAAAATTTATCAAAAATTTTTAAGAAAAATTAAAGCTTGGCCTCCCACCATCGGGTTATTTTGGCATGTCCGTCCCTCCCGTCAAGTTTGACTTTGAAAGTTTGAAATAGTGTCTATGATGAGTATGATGGTAATATCGTTCTTCTTTTAGAACTGGCTACCGCGGATACATGCTTAAATATTACTTCTCCACAGTGGTATGTACTTAATAATAACAGTGTATAACAAAAATCACCACGACCTTTTGAATCAATTTCCGGATAGTAGTCGGACACACCTATATAGTTGCATGCATTTATTAATGCAGCATCAGCAAATAAAATTAATACAATTTTAATCATCGATAAAAACATTGGTTTTATTTGGGTTACAAATAAATAATAACGTATAATGCACATGTTAAAATAATATAATGGATTAAAAATATTAAAATAACAAAATATATGTATAGAATATTACAATTATTTTAATTGTTTACCGTCTACTTGTATATTATACAATTTATATATATTTGTGATATATACATTATTACTAAGCACATTTATATATTTATGTATTTAACAGTAAGCTTTGAGTTCAAAATTTACATTGATATTTATTGTTCTCTTGCATTCATTGTATATACATACACACACAAACACACATGTATACACAAACATAAATTTTGTTTTAACATTTAAACTTGTTAAAAAAATATAAATAAATAAGAGGAATAAACAAAATAAACAATATACATTACTATGAAAAATTGTTATGAATACTAATTTTAATGTAACTAAAACATATTGAGTATTGGGGTAATAATAAGCACTTTGAACATACAATCTTGTTGTTGGATAAAAATCACGAAAAGTCCATTGCACGTTATATAGTGTTAAGTAATAATATTATTATTCTTTATTTGATTACTTGTAAAAAATTAAAATACTGTTCAAACCGGACATACTTGCTCTATAGACAGTTACCTAACATAATTTTAACTGAAAACAAATCATTATTCAGCTCATTCAGTAATTAGTTTTATTTTTAGAAATCAAACAGTACATGAATATTGGTATAGAATATGTTAGAAAAAGTTACTTTAATAGATATACTAGATAAATTGACATCATTATTGATGTGTGTTTAACTATCATCTATTGAAATTATTTTATTCAATAAGATTATGTAATTTGTGCATCAATGTAGAGTTCTATTTACAGAAAACAATTAAAATAATTTTAAAGTGAATTTGAAAAACTAATAATTGAGCAAAATTGAGCATTTTCTCTTAATCACCAGACCATAAATAAAAATTTGTTTTAATGGAATCTAATAACAAAACAATACATAAAAATAAATAAATTAAATTATTACTAAAAATGTATGGAAATTATGGAACTTTTGATAAATATTGCACACAAAAAAAATAATGCAAGTCATTGCTACTGCAATTTGAAAACATTTTACTCTTGCTCAACATTACAGTATATTATATTTAATATACTAGTTTATTAATTAAGTAGTTGGATAATTAATATATTTTATCCTATTAAAATTCGGAAATGAAAGTCACAAATTAAAAATAATTCAAAACACTAATAATATTAAATTAGTTGTTTATTAGTAATTATTACACCATTATATCAAATATAATGCTTAGATAATCTAATACAATACACTAACTATATTATTATTATTATTAATTAATACAATTATACACAGTAATTATTTGAGATGATTAATCCTCATTTTATCAAACGAAATATAAATAAATATACTCTATTGTGTATAATTATAAAATTGATATTATTTGGCACTAAAATGTGTACGTTGTTTGGAAAATATAGGAATACGAGTTGCAAATTTATTAACTATTATTATTATACAAATGCATTATCTCCTGGAATTGATATTGATAACTTTGGGGCTATTTTTTATATTATTATATATATTATATACATTATACAATTTAATGTTTCTATGATAAACTCCAAAGTATAATATTCAATAATAATTTAATGTTTATGCATATAAAAATATAACAACAGATAGATTAGCAAATAAATTCTACTGCTGAAAAAATAATTTATTTAGTTTACTATTCGCTTTTAAATAGAATATTGTTCATTATCAGATATACATTGCTTAGTAAATAGAATCGTTGGTTACAACATAATGAAATATTTCAATTTATCTCAAACGCACATACACTCAAAAAACAAAAGAAATGAGCTGATGAAACTTAAAATATTGGTAGACAATGACAAGGAATGTTTGTTAAAATTACTGATTAATATTATTTTAAATTATTTACTAAGCACAAGTCTCTTCAGCCCAGCCGTCACTGTCATATTCACTGCCTGATGCAGAATCGGAATCAGAAATTTCAACAGCTACACGACGTGCTAATATTGAAGCAACATCATGTAATGCATTGCTACGCTCTCCTTCTTTTTGTTTTATTTTTTCTACTTTTCTCAGCTCAACACCTTAACATATAATATATATTTTTTGATTAATAAGAAATATTTAAATCATTGATGTAGAGCAATATCGTGTAAATAAATCAATATTAATATCTCACCGTCTCTAATAGCCTTAAGCAAATCACTACGTGGATCATAATGAGCAACATGACCTGGCCCAGGTGTTTTTTTCAATGCACTAACAGTGCCACTACTGATATTGGTTACAGTTGTTTTTAAATCATTAATAACACCATTTAGTGGTCTCACATTATTACAGTCAGCAGGAAGTATCAATGGTTTTGAATGAATTATAAGATTGGATGGAGACTTCTACGCAAATCATGAAAATAATAAATAATACAATTATTTAACATCATAAACAATTTTAATTTTTTTTAAGTATTTACTTGTTTTGGTGGTGATTTTACATCACCATTGGCTAATGATGCTGGTGGATCAGGCATTGGCGGTAAAGGTGGAGGAGGTGGAATGTTAGCTGAAGGTAAAGGAGGACTAATAGATACAGGTGGTGGTGGTGGTGGTAAAGGTTCAGTAAAAGGTAAATTGTTTTCAATTGGAGGAGGTGGCGGAGGTGGTAATGTTTCACGATTGGAACTCAAACTGCGACCACGAGTTGGAGTGCTGGCTGATGATACAGTGGGTGTACTAAATTGAAAAATAATGTTACATTTATATTAGTCAAAATTATAATAAAATATTAAGAATAGTCAAAACTATATTTCACTTACCTGTTATTTGAATTATTATTGCTTGGAGGAGCAGGGGGTGGTTGAGATGGTCTAATTCTACCTCCCCGACTAGGTGTTCCCAATGGACTAATTACTTCACCCATACTACCCGTATACTGGTAATTATTTTGTTGCGTTTGATGATTGTATAAGTTTGATTCATCATACATCATACTATTGCTACCGAGTGGTGCAGCGTAGTTATTGCTAAAAAGTAAAATATTTCAATTCAAAAATTTTTTCAATATAAGATATGTACTTTAAAAAAATTATGTTAATTTACCTATCAATTATATTCATAGGGGGAGGACTATAAATACGTCCATCTACCATGTTATTTCCTGTGTGATGATTATGTAGTTGCTCTGGACCGTAAGATCGACGTAACTCTATACTATTTGGTCGTGATGGTCGGTGTTGATCATTCATTGATAAGCCCAACATCATTGTGCTTTCTTCCATGTATTCATAAGGCTTAAAAATATATAAGCAATTTAAAATTATAAGCTACTTAGTAGTTTAAAATATGTTAATAAATCAATAAAAAATATTTTTAAATATAGATGTCAGACGTTGAAAATTAAATATTTATTTTTAATTATTTAAAAATATGAAATGTATACCTGATGTGGTGCCCTATAATGAGAGTTATCTTGAGGCATAATATACTCTCCATGCTGAGTAGCAAGTTGTCTTTGTCGTTCTCTCGTACTATATGGTTGTCGGACTCTTTTTTTATGACGACCACCACTCCCTTCTGCTTTGGGTCTATGAGGCTATTGAATTGAAAAAATCAAGTTAATTAACTAAGTTTACGATGTACTTCATTAGTGGGAATAACCAAAATTTAAGAAAATACCTTTTTTCCACGATCATGCATCATTTTTTCAGTGTCTTTTAACATTTCTAACCTCCATAAATTGAAAAAGTAATCTGGATCTGTATAGAACTTCATTCCATCTTTACCATCCTCTCTATATGTATAAATATAAAAAAAAACCTTTATTCCAATACTTCATGTTTATTATTTTTTTTTAATTACCGATAAGGATTGAGTTTATAAAGAGGAGGAGGTTTATCACATTGAGAATACATTTCAAGCATTGGCGCAGGCATTGTATCCCTTGAAAGAACTTGTTGATCAAATACAATAGCACTTTTGAAAGCTTTTCTCATATGAATGTCTTGTAAGGATACTATAACAATAATTTACATTAAGTATTTAATTTAAAGATAATTTACATGACATAGTATATGAATGAATTTAAATTTAAATAAAGTAGATTTTAATTACCTTCTTCGCCAGTACTATCTAATTGTTTTGTGTTGACAGACAATCTATCTAACCTAATTTGTAATGAATTAACTCGTACAGTAAGTGAATGGGCTTCACGTACAAGTTCGCCAAACATATCTTCAGCTTGTTTAGATAAGCTTGACAACTGACGTACTGTATTAGCAAGGGTGCCATTTGTGACAGCTTCTAACTCATTAGATATTGAACTCGTAGCACCATAACTTCCTGCTTGTGAGACTGTGTTACGTGCTACATGCACAGGTTCTACAACACGCTTTGGCAATGGCATAGTTTATGTATACTGAAAAATAAAGACAATATAATTATGAAATAATTTAATTATTTTTACAAATAGATAAATAAAAAATTTTAGATTAAATAAATATATGAAAATTGAATTAAGAGTAAAGTAAATATAAGTATATTTTATTTTGTTGCATTATATTTCTGCCATTTTCTTGCTAAAAATGTATAATTTCAAGCTCCCCATGTTTTTAATCAATTACAATTAGATAAGTACCTACTATGTAGTTGATTATTATTATGACATCGCCCAACTAGCAATGAGGGTCAATTTAAACATTAATTTGTTTCATTGATACATATAGGGGGCTCATTGAAATATGTTTGTTACATTCAAAAATATAACATATAATACAATCCTGCTTTTAGCATTTTCTACCTTACTATTATATCAATAGCAAATTAATAAATTTAATTATATTTATATAATATAAAATATATATATATATATATATATATATATATAAAATATAGGATAATAAAATTAAGATTTCCAAATGTTATTAAATAATTTCCTATTACCTACCAAAATTATAACTTAAAATAAATTAGGTACCCATTTAATAGTTTAGGTAAGGGTTTAAGTATTTGTTTTAATAATTAATTTAATTAAATCTTTAATATTTCATTAAAACTATAAGAGAGGTAAATTGTCTAAACATGATATGTTTCTGAAATCTTATTACTCCCACTTACCAAAAAAAAAAAAAATTAATTATAATCTAACACTTGTGTTATAATCATACTCTATACATGTAAAACGTACATATAATTTCCATATAATACACTACCTACACAATATAGACATATAAATTTAATCTATATACATTATAATATAAATATTTAATAAATAATTTGTTTATGAATAGACATTGTTTTAGTTATTCATTATTCATATCTCTAGTTTTGGCAATTTTTTTATAATAATAATTTTAACTAACTTTACCTAACAAAATATTAAAATTAAAAAAAGAGATGATAACTAATGAAATTTATTTTAATATTTTATTATTAATGTGCAAGTATGTGAATTTATATTTATTTCACAAACCTATGACTCTAATGTAGTTTTGTTTTTTTAAAGTCAATATATATATAAAGTTTATTATTTTTAATACTAATCACTTTTATAAACCAGCTTAATATTATTATTTCATTATAGCTACAATAAATAATCTTAAAATTATAATTTTATTAACTTTTATATTCATAATATCTCAATTAAACAGAGACAAGTATAAAATAAGCTTGATTTATACCTATTAATGATTATTTATTATAATATAATATAATCAATAATTATTAAAATACTCAGCATAAATAGCAATTATTAATTTAGTAAAAAACAAGAAGAACAATTACTTATCAAAACCTAATAAAATGAGAGCTACTAAGAAACGACCTTATTTAACAAATATAACCTATACATAAATGATAAGCCTAAAAATAATATTCATCCACATTAAATTATTTAAGAGAACGGATTATTAATGACTGATAATACTTAAAATATTTATCATAACAAACTAAATTATTATGATTAATATAAGTATTACCAATATGCATTATTCTTTACATAACTGTACAAAAATTGTTAGTTCTCAGGATAATATAAGCCGAATTGTTCACATAATAACTACTTTCTGTTAGATAAAATAGAATAATAACTATAAAAATTATTTTGTTGATAAAAACCAGATTAATTTATTCTATTTAGTATAGTCATTATACATATCAGCTACATAGTTTTACTGATAAGCATGACACAATATCTACTAAATACTTATATGTCAAAAATTAAAATGGGAATGAGATCATACAACTATAACAAACATTTCATAGTTATTTACAAATAATATAAGCAAATATAGGTGGGTCAAGACAAATTAATTTATAACCTAATCAATAATCAATAAAACTGAAATTGTCATCAATCAAAAATGTTTATAACGGGCGTTTCCCATATTGTAAATACAAAAGTTGCACTACAAAGACCTCTAAATGACAGCTAATGTTATGAATTTGTAAGCAATAATAAATTGTTGAAAACATTAATGCTACTGTAAACTACATCAGATTATATTTAACAAAGCATTGATTAAATATAAAAATATCAAGTAGAAAGATTCCAATGACATAGATCAGATGCGTCCTAGTCTAGTACTTTAACAATTATTCAGAATGAGAACTGATGAAAATTTGAATTGGACACATGTTTATCCAGTGAGATTTGTACATTTGAATCTGGTCTGCATACATGACACGTTATGAACAACCTTAGTACAGCGTATGATTAAACAGCCATAGACCTGGACAATACCGAGTGTCTGCACAGGTGTCGTTGATCGGACACGACAGACGGTACATAATATATAAAATGCATAATATGACATGTATATATTACACACGTATGTATGGAAAATTGTACGTCCCATTTAGACCATACGCCCAACGAAAAGACAGCAACGAGAAACATAAATAGTAATGAGATAGGTGTGTATACACACGACGCAAATGTGTTGTTGTCAGTGGCACGTCCACTCACCTCAGTGGTCATTTAACAACGATCCGATTCCGGTGACGCCAAGTGTTTGGGGTGCCCGACGTCCGTCACCGCGGGAACAACGCCATGTCGACGGGTCAGACGCATCAGACATCGACGGCACGGACGCACGATACGTGCGAGAACGAATTACGAAACGGGCGGCGGAAATTCGTGGCGCGCGATAGATAAACAACACGGTGGCTCAAGGACTGGCGTGTAGAGGCGGAGAAAACGTTCGATAGTCGATACCATCGATTATCAGTCGCGCTGGTGTTGTCCGGGAGCGACAGGATCGTAGTACCAACAAATGGCGTACGGTAAATAACAATATATTATATCGCCGCCCTACCAGCGACTCGTGGAAGAAAAAATGCGCACCAACTTGTTTGGATAATATAATCACGAATCGTGATAGACCGCTCGACAGTCGACATGCCAAATGCCAATATTATTTTCAATGATATTATTATTCATTATAGTATTTATTACTATTATAGCCTATAGGTAGAATAGTGAATACCCTGATACTCGTTTAAAAATAAAAAGATATAATACGTCTTTTAAATTTTTTGAAAAGAAAACTGAATCAAAAAAAAAAAGTTAGTACGCTTGTGTAGAATAAAATAATATAACAAATATATCTTTATGTAATATTAATGAATCCATAAAACTAATTCTTGATAAGCATAATATCTACCTAATACAAATATAGGTACCACCTACCTAATGGCTAATGCATGTGCGTTAATGATTTGTTTCAGATAGTTTGTAGATTATTTAATATTTACCACATACAAAACAACTATGTCGCGTACCTATTTAGATCCAGGCATACATATCAAAATTATTCAAAAATCTAACAGATATCTTAAAATTTAAGAAAATTAGAGCAATGAATCAGGCATTTATAAAATAGGTATTTAATTGGGTTACCCTTACTAATAGTTTTATGGGAAATACCTACTAAAAAAACAACTGTATAATCTAGACCCATTAAAAAGTATCTATACATTATAAAAAAGTGACCAAATAGCTCTAATGTATAGGTAATAGATGTTTATAAAGTGGGTCACTGTTATAGATATGTCAATGTGTCATTTTGTTAAATTTTTTATTTAATTATTTATCATTGTAAAATTTGTGCAAATAGAAGATTAAATAGAGAAAATTAGTCGATAGTACCTACGATAAAAATGCTACTTAACAAAAAAAAATTCCATGAAAAGTTAAAAAGTTTTAAATATGCATTAAAAAGTGTACAGAAAATTCGATTTTGTTTTAAAAAAGTTAAATTGACATAACTAAAAATATAAGAGTTGCAATCCTAATAAAGGATTTTTCACATATTCTATCATAATATATGACGCCAGTCAATAAATTGGTAGCTCAAAAATAGTATAAATATTTTGAAAACTACTTATCGCACGTACCTACCTATAGAAAATGATTAGGTATAAAAATATTTTTTCAAGTAAATTTCTATAACTATTTGTTTTTAAATAATACATTAATACCATAGTAAAAAAATACATTTTCTCAAAAATTTGTTTAGCGTAAAAATTCCTGTTTTCCTTCTATTTTATCTTCGCTTTCTTCAATTATTTTGAAAAGTATTTGAGAAATTTTTGCTTTTGACTTCTAAACTATAAAAAAAATATATCCAATTTTTACCAGAGATCACTGCCAAGTCGAAAATTAAAGCATTTTAATTGCCACAAAAGGTGATGACAGACAAAAAAATCACAAAATATTTTTAAATAAGTATCTATATTCATCGCTCCACTTTGAATCTAAAATTATTCTAAAAAAATACTCAACATATTATCATACCAACTTTAAAATGAATTAATGAATGGACTACTGTCAAGAGTCGTCATTCGTTAACCAGTCTACCTATATCAGTATTCAGTAGGTAAGAAAGTGATGAGTAATTTCGTGCCTAGATTAAAATAACCAAAGGAAATCTCAATCAGTTTTCGTGCTCTTTAATATATTTAGTACTTATTTTAGATTTATATTAATTCTTATTTTTGTTTTCTTAAAAAGTAGTGTTAATAAACATTTAATATAATAAGCAGGTTATTTAAATCAATTAAATAGGTACCTAATGTAAAATATGAATGACAGAATTAAGAAAATAAATAATATTTAAATTACCAAATGAATTTATAATTTTGTAAATAACTATTGCAACTATTGATATACAGGATGAATATATTGATACAACTGTGTAAATGTAAATATAATCATTCTTCAAAAGTCCAAACATTACTAAAACAATTTAGCAAAATAATATTGCATAATAAATTTAAATAAAAAATAATTATTATAGAAAAATAATTTGTCATGATTACATTCAGGATAACATAATAAATGCATTTATGTTAATCTCAACCATTTTTAATAATTTATAATTATATGTATCCAGAAGTTATTTAATTCCAGTCATATTAAAATTTTTATAGTTACCATTTTCAGCTATAGAAACTTTATGTACTATTTCTTAAATTTTAGAATATTTATTTTACACATATTTCCTATTTTATGCTTGTTTATAAGAATATTTCTAAAAAGTACTACATTCCTAGAGTATAGTAAAAATACATTACTGGTTTTTACTATAATATAGTTATTAATTATAGATCATTTAAAAACAGATTATTTTTTTATTTATGTTACCAAAAATTAATACACTAATGAGCATGTTAATTCTAATCAAGTTTTAGTTTAGTTTGAAATAACAAAATAATATGATATTGATGTTTAACATAATAATAATTTACTATAAAATAAAACAAAACAAAACTGATTAGAAAGTAGGGATTAATTTACTCAAATTTATATAAATATGACATTAGTGAGTTTGGAAATTTGCACTTGAAACCCACTGCTATTACATTATAATATAAATGTTTATATTACATGAATAAAATACTTTTTTTTTAATTCTGAATATTATGCGTTGTCTCTAATTTATAATTATATTTACTATCATTCTTATTATTATTGTATAGTTAAAATGTAATCGATTTTAAAAGTAATTAAACATATTTGACAAATTCATAAATAATGAAGCATTGTAAATTAGATTAAAAAAATAAACACAAATCATTCAACCACTTATAATTACATATCTTTAAAATTATTAGAACTTATTCTATTTAATATTAATTATTTGTATTAAATACAATTTGACAAATGAGTTAAATATACAAGTTAACTTTTGAAGTATTTTAGCATTTTTATCAAATAAAAATAAAAATTTATTATGATGTAGTAGAAGGAGGAGACACAAGTATTACACCATCTCCTCTAACAAATAACATAGGTATAGTACGTTTAGTAGTTTTATATACTTCTTCAAATGTTTCTTCATCAACTTCAATTGTAGTAATAGTCTCTTCGGCTTCTCCTAACACCATGTTTAAATGCTGATCAAAAGCCTAAACAAGAAACTTATTTATTTAATTTAAATATATTTATATTACATTAATCAATTAATAATTTATTAAGATAAATTAAAGAAAGACACTGAACTAAAAATTATTTAATTCTACTAGCAAAAAAATAATAATAACAAAAAATTGTAATTAATCATTATTTTAGATTATTTTTAAACTGTACACCGTGATTACTTTATTTCTTAATGTAATATATTTGATAATTACATCTTTTTAAAAATATAATCTAAAAAGATATTAATATTTACATGAAGTCGACCCCGTAGTTCTCGGTCATGGCGCATCTTAACATAAATTCGTTCATCAACACTAAGACGAATTAAATCAACTGGCTCTTTGATCGTCACTAGTGAAACGGGCTGAAATAAATTAAAAAATTATATCAATGCTTACTAAAAAATGTAAATGCTAATTCAGTTAAAATTATTTTACCTCTGATTCTCCTTCTGGCATTTTAGTTACCATAAATACAACTTTTTCAAAATTACTTTCTTAAATAACTGTAAGAAACGTAAGCTCGGTCTTAGATTAAAGGTAACAAAATAACAAATATTAATAATTTAAGAATAATTTTTAATTTTACTTTTTACTGGTGATTGTTGTTAAAAATTGAACAATTGTATTTAAAACAACATAACCTCAATGATAAAATATATTTTGTTTTAGTTTAATAAAAAAATACTAGAGTGCGCTGTTGTTATCTTAATAGTGTCATAAATCATAATAAAGAAGCGCTCGGGCAGTACGTTGCAAACTTGCAAAGTGTTACAATAGTTGCATATTCTCGTTGAGTAATACCGTTGATTATAGAATAAACTGTACTACTATTATTTATACTCTATTCAATAATTAATGGTAATTCAACTAATACTTACATCATATCACAACTTTTAAGCAAGGCACGACATTTATAGCTCTAAAAAGTTACTTTTTACATGTTACATGTAATATGAAAATGGATTTTTGAATTTATAATGGAGCAATTAAGATTCTCATATAGTTAATGAAAAAACATGTTCATCACCATGATACAAGATATTAACCTGTGAAGTAGGTAGGTACATTTCCTATAATTGGTTCAACATATTTATTATTTATTGTAAATATAATAACAAAATTAAAAATCGAAGAAGAATTACTACTACAAGCCAATTTTAACTAATACAAGTCATTTTTAACGACATAAAAAATAATGAAGTATTTCATGAAGTATGTAGAAAAAGAAGTTGATAAACATCTAATAATTAAAAAAATGAACAAAAACAAGGCATATCTACATTGATTTACCACAATAAACATGAGTCGTTTAATAAATCTAAAAATTAAAGCAATAAAAATAATGAAAACAATATTAGAGAATCGATGAAAATTCAAATTTTAGACTTAGATAAAGCACATTCCTGATATGTTTTTGGCTTGATTATCTCAATTAATAACTACATAATATATATTTATAAACTAATATTATCTAAATTCTAAATTATTTACATTTTCAATTTAAAATATATCCCAATGAAAGATAAACTTATGAAATTGACACGAATGCAAAATTAATCACAAATCGATGAAGTACCTACAGAATAATTCAATTTTATTGACGGACTTTGCAATACTGAATGCCATTCTAGTGAATGATGTATATATTAAAAGGTAATAATAAAATTCTACATAATTTCAATATGATAATTGATAATAATTAATAACTTAATTATTTATTTTTATGGCATCGTGAATTATAATTATTATAGTCGTTTTCATAATATAATAAAATATAATAATACAATTATAATTAATAAGTAATAATAAAATTAATAAAAATATTGCACAAAAAATATTTGTTTGTAATCTCGGTTCAAATTGCCCGAGCAATGTACAGATAGCTCAATATTCCACATTGATCATAATTTATACATAAAAAATTACAACATAATATATTACAATTTTTTTTTTTTTTTTGCTTCTGCATTTGAAAATTATTTAATTATTTAGATTATTTAATGTAATCAGATTGATTATCTGCAAGACATGCATTAAACATTTTCCATACAAATATATACAACTTACCTTAAGATAGTTGAATTTCCTTGTGTTCTAGTTACTACATATTAAACTTATTTATACTGAAAAATGAAGAATAGCGTCTGACGAATGACGACGATGACTGGAGCGGAGGTCTATTATTAATGTATTTAAAAATAGATTTTTATTGATCTATACATTTTACTGATACTAAAATAGTATAAAATTATTTTATTTAAAATTCTTTATAATGGCCAAAAGTAAAATTATTATCAATTTTGATGCTGTAAAAAAAAAATTGTGGTAAAAACCATTGAGAGGCCCTAAAACACTTTTAAGTATAAGACCCGGGACAATGACCCCTCTACCGCTCTTTAATCCAGGCTAATAAATAATAGATAAATAACTACTATATTATAAACTCATTATATTTTGTTTTTATTAGAAAAATTTTGTAAAACAGAAATAAGTTTATGTACATACATTAAATAGGTGCTACTATATATATACTAATTAACTAATTATAAAGGATCTATGATCTATGTTTTATATTCTATATTCTATATCATCTACCATTTTCGAGTTGAAAATTATTGTAAATACCTCTTCTAAATTCTGATTTCTGGCCTTTGGGTGTTCTGACGATAATTAACAAATTATAATTACGTCATTAAAGGTTTTGCAACTATTATAATAAATAATAATTAATATGTATATACAGTGTAGCAGGTATAACACATATATAAGGTTATTGTATAGGTACCAATGTAATAATTTTGAATGTATTTATATACCTAATGATATGTTAATACATTATGTGTTAATTATTAATTTTTTAAAACAGAATTTGAAAATTACAAAGTTGTATGTTAAATTTGATCTACTATTCTGCTATGTTACATTGGTATTTTGTAATTACTTATAATAAAATAATGGTCATTATTATAATTTTATGGAAATAATAAAATTTATATTGTAAATTATAGCACTTATAAAAATTAAATAATTTGGTGTGGTTCAGTAGTGCAGCGAGTGATATATTAACTGCGAGCAAATACATATGTTTATACCCCCCCCCCCCCATTAATAAAAGTATTGAGTGCTAACATTTTTTCCAAGTGTCAACTTTTATTATTAAACAATATCTATTCAATATTTCGATTTATCTTTTGGTTTGCCCAAAGTGTCTTGCGTTCTCTTTTCTTTTGCATTACTAAAAATACAGTATACAGAATTGTTGGTCCACAAAATATATTGTGGTGTCAGGTAAGGGGGTTCTCCCTCAAAATTTGACAAGGGAAATTGCCCGTTTGAGACGTATATGAATATGTTCACCACACCATTGGTCTAGTTTAAAAATTGAGATAAACGAACTACTGGATAAAGGATCATGGGCAATCATTGGGGAGAGAAGATGCGGTACTTGCCTCATCCCAGAAAAAATAATATGGACTTATAATTTTATAAATATACCATAATATTACCTAATAACCTAGATAGCATAAGATAAATTTTTTTCTTGATCACTATAAAGATGTAAAATACGTGTAATTACGATATAGTTATCGTATTAACAACCTAAATGATAAAAACATACGTAAGATTATTATTGATCACAAATAATTTGTGTTAAAACTATAAACATTAAATACACATATTTTATCAGATAACACTTAATGTTCCATTTGCTCAAATTTCTAATGAACGTGTTACTATAATATTATTTACGAGTTCATAACTGATTACAAAATATATGCACCTTTCAATCTTTGTACGCAGTGTACTGAATGTTAGTCTTCTGTCGTTCAAATAAGTATATAACATTAGTGAATCCCGGCTGTTCGTTGATTGTTTTTATAATCATAAATATTCAGTCATTTTTTAGAAGAAGAAAACAGTGATGAAAATGGCGCATTTTATATAGTGTTTGAATCACTTACATCAAAAGAATCTAGTGTTTCTACACAAGTTAATTCAAATTCAAATCCATCATACTTTACTACGTCAATAGATACAATACCAAAATTATTTGCTGTGTGAAAATAATTATACGCAAGTATACGCATGTGAGTCATATACTGATTTAACCAATTTAGGGTTTGATATTAATCTCTGTAATGAATTAATAACAATTTGATTGAAATCCAGGGTGAAAAAAATATACTTAATGCTTCTATATAATCATTGCCCCCAACAACGTGCACAATATAAAGATCATTCAATACATTAAGAAGAGTAAAAAGTAAAAACATGACTTCGTTCTACTACCTATATGAAGATGGTTTACATGATAATACACTAATACTCATATATATATATATATATATGGTAAGTGTTCATAGTTAAAGGATGAACATTGAACTTGAATAAAGATATTTTCATTCAGGATGTCATTAATATGTTTATAATGAAACGAAGAAATTTACAGTTTTTATTTAATACGAAACTGAATAATAAATTTGATTACATATACTTGATTTTCTATTGATTTTTTAAGAATTTATTGAATTTAATTTTAATACTAACTTTGAAACAAATTTAGTATACAAACATGACTAATTTATAAAATTATATGTTGACATAACATTAAACCATTATTTAGCTAACACTTGAAAATTATTTTATTTTGCTTTTTCTAAAATTTTACTCATGGGCACCTATGTTTAGGCTTGATAATATTTTAACTAATTATATAAGAGACGAGAGTTATTACTTTTACTATTATTGCAAAATTAACAAAATTATTTAGATTATTTAAGACCTTTAAGGATGTATATATACTTCTATATAAATCCATTCAAAATTCATAAAACAAAATTCTCAAATGTTTATTGTATTATGTTAAATTTAACACAATTAAATGATTTTCGTACATGAATCAAAATAATCGTTTGATAAGTAGTTTAAAATGTATTCTTACAATTTTACAAAAAAAAACCGTTTTTGTAACTGTTTTGTACTATTTTTTTTGTATTTTATTATATAAGATTAAAAACCATACATTTATGATAACTATCATAGTCTGAGACAATTAATTATAATTTAAGTAATTTTAATTAAATTAAAGTTAAGGTCACTTGAAACATTACTATTTTGTTATTTTATCACTTTTTTGCAACTTTCCATGCTCTTTATGCGAAAATCACCTTTATTCGTAATCATCACATTTGCGTCAAATTATTAATATCAACAGAAATACTGAAAAATATTTTAAATATCATCATGGTGTTTACAGACTCGCTCACCTTGGCGCAATCCAGTATGCTATACCTATTAGTTATTATCATTATAATACATTTTAGAACATTAATAAATCATAAAATTTGATAAACAACTTTGTTACGCAGTTTGCAATACCTACGGCAATTTTTACAATATTTTTGAGATCGATCATCGATACCATAATTTTATTATTTTATTAATATTTTCATTTTTTTAATTACTAAGATGACTAGATACATAGTTTAAATTTGTACCAAAGTAACTAACGTTTCTGTCTTTGTCTAATACACGTGGAATATAGATATTTAGACGTTTTCTTTGTTAAGCTTGCAACTGATTTAGTAAAGCGATAAGCAATCTGAAAACAGATTTGAATTTGTCATCAATCTTCCTATTGAGATTGACAATTTCACATTTTTTATTTTATTACCTAAAGGCTTAAATTTTTGAAGAAGTTATAATTAACAAATCAAAAATATAAAAAATATGATCACAAGTAGATTTAACAAAAAAATGAATTCGTATTCAAAATTATTTATACTTCACTAAATTAATTGTACGTTGGTATTATACTATCATCTAATTATTTGAAATATTTTTTTCAAATTTAATAATGTTTTATTTTACTTTTTTTCTTTTTATAACGGGTTATGGGTATAAGTTGTAATTATATACTAATGAAAAAAAGAAAAAAGTAAATAGTTATAAACTGTCAATGGTATTCTCATGTGAATGTAATGGTATATAGTCAAGTAAAAATAATTTATTAGTATTTAGTACCTATAACCGTATAAATATCATACAAAATTTATAAAAAGACAATTTAATTAACTTAACGTAAATTTAAAGATAATCGTAAACAGAGTTAGATGAAAATATTTGTATAAAATAAATCAAAATAAGTAATAAATTATTCTGGTAACGAAAATCATTATGAAATTAACGATGTTGTAAAACAATATGACGTGTGGGGCAGTACAGGTTTATAGACTCGCAAATACTCAACAATTACTCGACCGATTTCAAATTGTTCTTAATTTCTTAGGTAACCAGGAATGTTTAGAGAATAGTTTAACCCAATATAGTTATTTTATATTTTTGTTGATAACATGACATAGGTAAAGTATAAACTACTATTATACATGGATGCTTTGTAACATTATAATACTTAGTACCTACATACAATACTTAATATTTCTACTGTTATCAGTTTATATGTCATAAATCAAATCTTTGTTCAAAAACTTTCAAAAAATTTGGTACATGAAAAACTAAATATCCGAATAGGAAAACTAAATGATTTGTTTTTATATCACACGAAATCGCCAAAATCATTGTACACCCAAACACATTGCAACGATCTTAATCTTATGTTTAATTATTTTAACTATATATTGAATCAAAGTCATAATTCCTATCTATATTATATAAGTACTTCAGTACATTTTAGTTAAATTTAATTCAATTTTTGGGAAAAAACTATCACTCGAATAATCAAAATAATATAAAATAAATGTGAATATATTTTTTTTAAACATCCAATATTCTAAAATATTTTAAACTATTATAATTTATTCATTTTTATATTACTCGTATTTTAGATTAGTTCTTTTTAATTCTTGAAATTTTATTTTTATTTGAATATTTTGTTTTAAAATAATTATATATCTTAGCTTGGGGTGACACAATACTTACTCCTCATAAATCACGAGTAAAGATAAATAATAGAAATGTAATAATTTTTCGTTTTTAATTTTAACTTTATCAGCGGATTTAAAATATTAATCTTAGGGACTTCAAATTTTCAAAATATAATAATACTTTTTTTTATACAATTATATAAACATATTATTTGAAAATGCGAATTATAATTTATCTTATTATCTGGGCAGGTAGATTTATAGATGGTTTGTAATATGATAATAATAATTAAATACCTATTTATATTTATATAGTATTTTTCAATAATAATTATCATAACATGATTAATATAAAATATTTCTATAGGTGCATAATTATTTATGTTTAAATATTAATAATATATATATATTTATATACAGGGTGATTCACGAAAGATACTCATTCCTTTTTTTTTTATTTAACAACATACTTACCATTTAAGTAGTTAAGGTGACAATAATCTTTTTCTGTAAATTTTCAAGTATGTTTTAAATAAGTACATTTTAAAAACTCAAAAACTATTTGTTTAAATTAAAATTTAAACAAATCAAACTTTTCAAAAAAAAAAAAATCATCAAAATATCAGTAAATTAATAAAAATTGGTTTTCATTAATAAAATGAAATAAAGTTCGTACTCTCACAGGATCACTTTTTATTAAGTCTTTAAGTGATGTAAAACTCTAATTATTTGAAAATATGGTCTTTATAATTAAACTTAATAATTACAATAATCAGAATTGAAATATATAGAAATTCTTGAAAAAAAATGGTGGTTGAGTGTGTTTGGTGAATCACCCAGTATATAATATATGTATAGACAATCAAATGTAAAGTAGGTATTTATATTTTGCACTATTTAGTAATGAGTAAAGTAATGATGAACGACTATTAGGTAGAGGTAAAACAACTCAAAGTCTTAAATAGTGGGGATTTCCTGATAAACCTGAATGCATGCTTAACCCTGAATACATTTACTAATATAAAAACTATTGGTTGGTACCTACGTTGTGTACGTCAAAAAACATTAGTTATAAACACTATTTAAACGATTATACATCGAAAAATACTTAAATATTATGCCTTGATGTTGAATATCAGTATGATGTTCAAATTATTAAGTTTTAGTTTATTTGTGACAACAGGTATATATTAAAATATTAAACCTATTTATAATAATCAAAACATGTTTACTAAATAAAACCATATTTTTCAGTCTTAGCAGCTCAAAAAACAAATTTTAAATTCTTAGGATGTTTTTTGGGAGAAAACTTATTAACTCTTGGAGAAGAGAGTCGTGTTTTAACTCCAGTAACACCACAATCTTGTTCAGATTTTTGTTCTGAAAAACAATATACGTTTTTTATTCTTAAACATGAGTATGTCTCTGTTGTATTATTTAAAAAAAATATTTATTTAATTGTTTTAAATATTTAATAAAAAAATTAACTACATTGATTTAAAAGTATAAATTATCTTATAATTAATTGTTTATTTATTTTATTTTTTTAGTACTTGTTACTGTAGCAAAAATTATATATCAAGACTTATGAGACAACTTGATTTTGAGTGTTCAAAAAAATGCTCAGGAGATAGTTCAGCTTCATGCGGAGGATCACCAAATTTAGTGTCTTCATATATAACGGATAGTTCAAGTACCTAAATTTATAAAGTTTATTTTAAAAATTTTAAAGTTAGGAATTTGATTTCATTAATTATTTATAGGTATTTATGTTTTGAGATTTATCATACTTTATACTTAGCTAAGTATACATAAGGTATATAGATATATGAGGTACATAAGGAAATATTTTTTAATTGTTGTAAATTATAATATGTATGCAGGCACGTATACAGGGGGGTTTTGGGGATTCAACCCCCCCCAGAAATAATTTCTTTGAAAATTAAGTCAAATTATACACCTATTATTATAAAATGTTTTTATTACTAGCTATTGGTTAATTTTATTTTATTTATATTAGTCGGGTATGAAATAAAGTTTATAATCTAGTATTATAGTCGAATGAAGTGATAACTGATTACCGAGAATTACGCACGTCTGAGAACTGAACATTATATCTCAATCGATGACCAAAAATTCCTATTAAATTGTTAATTTATGTATTATTATTTATTAAATTAATACTATAAGGTACATTTTGGCTACATTATTTGTTACAACTGCTACTGTGAACAGTCATTCTCAACTCTACAAAGACTTAAAACGTACTTACGAAACAATATAAGAGAAATTAGACTTACTGAATTGACACTACTAAATATATACCGAAATTTTGATTTAAATGTGGTAGAAATTATCGATAGATTTGCTAAGTTACCACAAAAATGGGATTTTATACTTTAATTTGTAATTTTTTAATGTATTATATAATATAAATTGTTTGATTTTTTTTCTTCTATCTAGGTACTTAATAGTATAATATACTTAGATAATTTTATACGCATAGATAATAATAAAATAAATGTCTATTCTGTTCATAACATTTAAAGTTTTATTTATTATTATTATTATAATTGTTCTTATAAGCTTACTTCTGAACAAATAGCATACATAAAATTTGGATACTTAGCATAATAATTGTCATATTAAAAAATAATGAGTAACGAGGAAGAAATTGTTTTATTATGTTGTGGTACAATTTGTATTACTATATTTTGTAACACCCCCCCCCCTCGAAATTGTATTTTGTATACGTGCCTGTATGTATGTATATCGGAAAAACATATTTATACGTTAATTATAAATTAATAACATTGTTTAAGTTATTATTTAAAAATATTTAACAAAATATGAAATGAAATAGCTATAGCATGAACTCTGCTACTTTTCATACGCATAACCCGATTGACGTAATTAGACTAATTAAGGGAGGGAGTCGACAAGGTATGTCCAAGTTCGGGTCGTACGATTCCTATACCATGACAATAAAATAAAAATCTGAAAAATTATTTATTTTTTTTTAATCATACGAAGGTTTGAAAATTTCATTTTTAAGTAGACAATATTTTGTGGTTTTAAATATATTAGTACTTAGTACTAAAACAATTATTATTATTATTATTATCATTTTTTTTTTTTTTTTAAGATTCTAGAACTACTAGATATTATTCAATAATTTAAGATTCGTGTTAAAGGGGACTTTCACCTTTTGTAGTCCCTAAGGCTACCAGTTTCACGCATCAGGTGTGATTTTACAAAGTATGTGATTAAGATGCGACGCAAAAAATCTCTTTTGACCTAAGCTAGGTTTTTTTTAAGTACAACAATAATTATACTTTGGTCAAAATTTATGAAAAAATAAAATTAAAATTCTGGTATACGAAGTATCACCAATGTGAAGCTTCTTCACTCCAGACATCTTCAACGACCATATAATAAATTACATCACTTATACTCATTGTAAACTGCTCTATAGATTAAATAACAAAAATATTTTATAACAAAAAAAAAAAAAATCGGTGCTAGATTTTTATCAAAGATTAAATAATTTTATACGGATTTAGAGTTATTTTTTAATTATTGTTTTTCTTTTGACGACCGTCCTTTTTGATTGATGTCAATAATTATAATAGTAATAATACTCCTGTGTATATTAATATCTATGTATTATAATTATAATTATTTTATTTTATCATAACTATGAACAATGAATCGTTGTTCTTAGATTTTATATTATTAGTTAGTATACTTATTCGTTTTGGATATGAAGTATAAGTATACAACTATCCAAAGTTTTGAATTTCAATTTGCCCTCAACTCTCGCGTATAGTTTACCTACTCAAAAATCGTCATTTACCTAAGTATATAATTTATAACACACATGTTTAAAATTATTAAAATGACTAAGGAATGAAAAAAAATCAATATAAAATTCTAATCAATAATCATATACGTAGCTGCTTAAAGCATTTATTCATTATGATCGATGTATCTAATTAAATTACTAAATAGTATCAATTTTTAAATTGTTTAAAAAGAAAATAAATAAATTATGTTTACAAATAGTATATTATTCAAATGTATTCCAAACTTTTATCTATTGCATTTTTTCAATTTCTTAAATCATTTCTTTTTACTTTTCACTTTTCTACATTCTTTTTCTTCTATAAATATTTTTTTTTCATATCTACTATTTACTATAATTTATTTACAATTATAATATAAAATAAAATAACTAATTATATAGTTTTTGTTGATTAATAATATTTAATTCTATAGTATTTATTTTTTTTCAATTTCAGAAGCAAGTAATTTTATGGGACATGGTGGTTACCCAATACCAATCTATCTAGGATGTTATGCTGAAACTCCAAACGATGATGAAAATCGTTTATTAAAAGGTCCAGCTGGTCCAATTACTTATAATACTCCTCAAAAATGCTCAGAAAAATGTTTTAATATGGGATTTTTATTTTTTGGAGTTACATATGGGTATTTACAAAAAAAACAATATTTTACTATAATCTATTATAATAATTAATAACATTAAGATTTTTAAAACCATTATGAAAATTTACAACTATATTGTTATATAGCCTAAATTTATTAGTTTGAGTTAATTATTGATATATTCATGTATAATTTATCTTTTATTTACCTATTTACTATAAATTAATTTATAATTTATTTAGATTATTACTTTTACTTTTTAGATAAGTAGACACCTACTTACTCAAATAGTTGAATTTTATTAGAAGACAAATATTATATAAGTAACTTAAACATCTATTTGCTTGTAGAACTGAATGTTGGTGTGGAAATCAAAGACCTGCAAAGTCATCAAAAGTAGAAGATATTAATTGTGATACTCCTTGTAGTGGTGATAGTAAACAATTCTGTGGTGGTGGATGGAAGATGGGAATCTATTCAACAGGAATTACAGGTTATTGTGGATTTAAATTTAAAAAAAATTATAATATGTAAAAATATTAAACAACATTTTAATTCTTGGATTCAAGCTATAAATATATTTGTATGATATTATGCTAAGTAATATTGAAAACATAATATTTTCAGACTATATACCAAAAAAATATATTGGATGCTTTGATGATGATGGAAAAAAAACAAAAGGGAAATATTTATCATTCCCAATGGATATCAATAATAGTCCCAAACGATGTATGAATCTTTGTAATACTCATAGATTTAAATATGCTGCTATCAAAGGGTTAGTACATTAATCTTTAATTTCTAAATTATTTAAAATATTTAATTATTACTATTGTTTATAGCAATATCTGTGAATGTAAAAATTATGAACCAAATTTTAATTTAAAAAGAAGTTTTAGTGATTGTAATACTTTATGTACAGAAAATCCATCTGAATATTGTGGTGGTAGTACTACATTTAGTATTTATAAAACTTTATACTCAGGTATGAATATGTAAATAATTGTGAAACGGTTCATAGCCCATAGGTAACTTACTAAAAATTAAACAATTTAGATCCTTTAGCAAAAGTGTCAGTTAATCCTATTGGCTGTTTTATCAATTCAAAAAGACATCCAGTGTTAAATGGTTGGAAAATAACACATGCTCGTCTTACTCCCAAACATTGTGTATATAGTTGCCATGTGAGAAGATATCCATATGCTGCGCTTATATCTTCGTAAGTACAACTTTTTGAATACCTGCTGTAGAAATGCAGAATATTTATAAATATGAAGTTTAAATTATTTTTTATTATTTATTTGATGCTCAATTTATTTTTGCGTATTATTTTTATCCACAGTAAGAAGTATAATATAATTCTGTTCATATATTTTAGAATTTAGTATAAGTACAAAATAGAAAATATTTGTTTATGTGCTGAGATTTATTAACAAATAATAGACCTAAAGAAAATAGTTATAAAGTTATCTCAAAACAAAGGTTTCTATTTTACTATTATTTTAAATATTAAAAAAAAAAAATTAGAAATATCAATGAAGAGTTGAATAATATATAATAGTAGTTAGAGTTAGAAGTTTTGTTGATTTTTTAGTGTTATTTAGATGCTTATAACTAATTTATTTATATTAGAATATAAGTTGCTCTTGTAGTTAAGTTATTAATAAAAAAAAAAAAAAAAAAATAAGAAGAGTTAAAAATTTTCATCGAAATTGCTCAAGAGTATTTTCGACATTATTTTTGATTAAATTAAATTTTATTACTTAATGAAAATGCATAGATAATTAATTAAATTTAAATTTAATTTCATACTTAATAGTTGATAGGTACCTAGATATAAAAATATGTATAAAAAAAGTAAAGTATTAAAAAGTTTAATACAAGTAAAATAACTTTACCATAAAATATTTAAATATATTCTTATTTTGATGGAGGAATTATTTTTGTAGAAGAGAATGTTTATGCAGTTCTACAAAACCTTCTAATGAAGCTAAAACAGAGGATAACATGTGTACGACTCCTTGTTCTGGTTCATCTCAACATTCATGTGGTGGCAATAATGCTATAAATGTCTACAGTACTGGATTAGAATGGAAAACGGATATAATTGGAAATAACTATCTCGGATGTTATGAGGAAAGTCAAAACAACAGAATATTTAATGGTTACTCACGATCCTATTCTGTGAATACCCCAGAATTTTGTTCAAATCTTTGTTACAAATTTGGATATACTTATTCTGGAGTAACATATAAATCTGAATGTTTTTGTGGAAGCCGATCGCCAAATGAACCCGCGTTTCCAAAAGTAGAAGATAAACAATGTAACACTAAGTGTTCAGGAGATGCTAATCAATTCTGTGGTGGCGGTTGGAGAATGGGAGTATTTTCAACTGGATTAGTTGGTAATTTTTAAAATAAAATTTTAATATTATATTATATTTGATTGCAACTAGGATTAAATAAATTTTAATTTTGATAAATAAAATTTAGTTTAAAAAAACAATGAATTACCTACATGATTATATTTTATTTAAATTTCAACAGATTTTCCAGTTGAAGGTCGACTTTTTGGTTGTTTTATAATGCAGGAAAACACATTAAACAATATTAAATTCGAGCTTCTTAATACTAATATGCCTAGTAAATGTTCTGCAATCTGTAATAATGGTGGATATACATTTGCAGGAGTTTTAGGGTACTATAATATTATTTAACTTTTAATATATTACCTAATCTAACCTAGAATATTATTTTAATACATGTTATTTTTTAATCATTTTTATTTTTAATAAATGGTATTATTTTAGTATTAATTGCTACTGTGGTAATCGTGCTCCAGAAAGTCAGCAAAAAGTACTAGAATCTGAATGTGATACACCTTGTGTGGCTGATTCTAGTAAGACATGTGGTGGTGAAGACAGAATTCAAGTATATGATCTCATAAGTAAATATTTGCACATTATTTTTTAGTTTTGGTACACATATATTACATAATATTTTGATGCATCTTTTATAGAAGTGATTAACCCTATCAGTCCATTTGAAACAACAGATTTAGTGGACGAATTCGATACTTTAAATTTGGAATCGATTTGGAGTCATGATATTTATATTGCACAAGAACCAGTATGTAAAAAAATACAAAATCAGGAAATTAGAAAACTTATTTATTGTTTCTATTTTCTACCCAGTCTTACATAGTATATACATAAATGATATAAGTATAAAAGTATAATATAATAGGTTGATATTAAATTTTTGTTCATCGTTAGTGATTAGTGATATAGCCATAGGTAGGTACTAGATACTGATAAACTATTGAGTTTGGTACCTATGTTTTATTATTTCAGATAATTTACCTATTGGCTGTTACCAAATTCATATAAAGTACTTAACACTTATTATTAAATTATTGCATCTAGGTACTTATAAGTTATACTTAAAAATTATTATATGGGAAAACCGAATGAGCAAGCATTATGACATCGTCTATACGTTTGTTAATAGGTAAATTTATACCTATTAGTCATTATGAAATATTGAAAACAAAAAACTGAATTGAAATACAAAAAAAAATGTAATATCTTATTGGTATTCGAATGTATGTGAGCATGCTCTTAACATTTTATGTTTGAGGCGTTGTTTTAAAAAATTAAAATTCTTAATTAACAGTTTGTTTTGTTGCAATTATTGTAACATAATCTAAAAAAATCCCATGATTAAATAGATTATAGTTATTATAACAAATGATTAAATATATTATATATAATATATTTATATATCAATTAAATTTATGTATAAATATCAGAAAATGATTGCCGGGAATTCCTAAAATTCATAGTTCATAACAGATAGGTATGAATTATAATATTATATTCAAGCAAATATCGAAAATTAGAATTTATTAGTTCAATAAATATTATTCTTTATAGTTTACTACCTCTAACGAGAATTCAAAAAATAATAAATATTAATACTAATTATATTAAATAATATTGATTATAGGATTTTGAATTTGTTATTTACAATAATTCTGAAAAGAATTTATTTGTTAAAAACGGAGAGCTAGTCATCAAACCTACAATTCTATCAGATAACTATGTCAAGAATGGTTGTTTAGTACTGAAAGGGTATGTATGATAATATATGATAGTAATTTTAATTAAAATAAATTGTACCTTTATCTTCAAAAAGAGGAAAGTAGGTAATTGCGCTGTTATATGGTATTACTGTACCTATTTTACGTATAAATTAAAAATTAATATTTGATGTTCTGTATTTTTGGTTTTTAGGTGTACAAAATATGATGAATCTTCTGGGTGCTCAATGAATGCTTCATCTTATAATATAATACCTCCTGTAGTTTCAGCTAAACTTATCACAAAAAATCGTAAGTCATTCCTTTATGGACATTTAAAGGTAATAGCTAAATTTCCGACAGGAGATTGGATAGTGCCAGGTAAATATTATATTACATTATTAGCTAAACTTACCATTTGAATTGTTTCTAGTTTTTTATTTTAAACATCTGTTCTTTTAATTTAATTTTTATAGAAATAGCTTTGATCAGTACAACTAATGAACAAAACAAAATAGTATTGGGTACATCATTTGGAAATCATGATTTAAAATGTAATGGTGTTGATGAAAGTATTTCTGTTCTAAAATATGGTTTAAAAATTGATGAACAATACCAATCAAAACCAATAATGATGAAATCAAAATCAGCTAGTCGCTGGTCAGATGACTATCATACATTTGAATTGGATTGGTCTAATAACAACATTATATTTAAAATAGATGGAGAAAGTCACCCTTTAGATACATCAAATCTACAATTGGACTTAATATTTGACTCTGATGTATATTAATTAGTTATTGTGTTAACTGTTAAGATTCTAGTATATTTATTTTAATTTTGGATTTTGAATTTTTAGTATTATATATCTGTTGGTGTGTCAGTTGGTGGTATGACAAATTTCCCTGATGGGTGTTTAAGCAATAACCGTTTAAAACCATGGAAAAACTTTGATACTAAGGTTTACAATTCTTCTTTATTAAACACATTTACATTTGTGTTAAATCATTTTTTTTTATCATTTTAGGCAATGTTGAATTTTTGGAAGAACAGAGATCAGTGGATATCCACATGGGATAATGAAAAATCAGCATTAAAAGTTAAAAGTATTAAGTTTACTGTACTAGAAGATATTTAATTTTGATGAACATGTAAGGGATTAAATAATTATGTGGATAAAATATATTCAATTTCAATAAATTTAATTTTAAATTTGAATTAAAATATGTATTAAAAAAAAAAAACCATTTTTTGGTAATCAAATTTTATTTTTGAACTTTTGATAAATTTTATATTAATAATACATTATTATTATGAAATCATTAACTTCTAATATTATTATGACAATTTATTATGTCTTGTTTTTTATTAGTTTAAGATATCAATTTATTATAGATTGTGTTTATGGTTAATGGTTACATTACATTTTTTAAAATAATTTATACCTATATGTGAAAGATTTTTTTTCTTTATATTATGCATTTACTTAATATCAGTAATACCCATGTATATATAATATATATATATATATATATATTAGTGGATATATAACACACGTATATTATAATATGCATATAACATATGTCACAAACATAGGGTTATTTTTGACATAATGCATATTTAAAATATTTTAACAGTGGTTTTTTATTAGATTTCCAAGAAATATCTATTAAATTATTATATTATACTAAACTAAATTTTTTTTTATTATTATTAAAAATACTATGTTTTATGAAAGAAATACTGAATAATTACTGACAAATTTTAAGAAAATCTTGTTTTAGAAAAATTCAAATATGTTTAAAAAGCTCAAAAAATTATAAATATTTTTAGAGTATATTATGTATAGAAAATACTAATATAGATATTTTATGAAAATATCTACGGTTATTCGTTTTTTAATTACAATAAAATTAGAAAATTGTTTGATGAGTAATGTTATTTTACGCGAGAAAATTAATTTCATTTAAATTCAACCTTCCTATGTTCATAATTATTTATATAAAATAACGCTCAATCTATTTTTTTAGTAATACAATAACTTTTGATGAACTTTGTATTCAATTTCTAAACAACAAATATATAAAAGATATAACAATAGTGCAGAATAGTTTACAATCAGAATCATTAAATTTTAAATTAAAATTAAAACATTATTACTTGATTGTCCTGATTCGTAAATCGCTATAAATTTATAATTTATGTTTAGTTATAATTTTGAAGATAATAAAAACATCGAATAATATATTATATTGTCAATATTGAAGATTCCGATATTGTTTAGTACATTGTCTGCTTAGAAAATAAATTGTATAAAAATTATTTTGTTTGCTGCTTTAATGTTTTAATAAAGTATTAAGTAGGAAAATCTTTATGCTTTACAGTGATGTGTATAACTATATATTATTCTTACAATTTTTTCAACTTAATGCTTTAATATTTAAAATATTACTTCAATTACTTGAGTTTAATATGTTGAAATTTAAAAAATACATTTTATTTTAAAACTAAAGCAGGTGACTTACATACGCTCTTTCAATGAACATAAGTTAAAAGTTTTTATGTTATGTTTATTGATTTTATTGAAAACTAAATCCATTTACTTTCACATTTAAAGTGTAAAAAACGAAGTAGTAAACATTCACTTTTTTTATTATTAAGGAACATATTCAGGTTCACATTGTTAAAAAAAAGAATGCGTTCATTAATATTATTAGTTTATAATTCTTAAAATAAAATGTTGAGAGTAAATTTGTTTTTGATTACGTATGTAATAATTAAATAACATAAAATTATTTACCTAATTTATTAAAATAAAATGCCTGTATAATCACTGGGATCTCAAAATGTATTAAAAAAACTAAATAAAAACTTACATATCTTATAAAGTATTTTTAAAAAGATTTCTGTTAGATTATTTATATATTGCAATTTAAATTGTAATCAAAATTATACTCGTTTTATACTTTTTTTATTGTACCCTCCTATCAATCCATTTATAACTATTATCAATATCATAAAAATATCACGAACAATTAATCAGTTATATATTCGTAACATTAGTCTTCAATGTTAATGATATGCGTAAAATATATTTAAACTTTAAACCGAATTTATTGTGTATATGTGTACAATGTTTTTTTAATTTTAATTCTGTAAACATTTTAATAAATTCTTTTGAATTAAATCTGAATTCTAATGTCAACTGTCAAAATTTTACAACTTACAAAAAAATTATTATTTTGATGCTTTTATATTTATACTATGTAACTATATTTTTGCCACTCTATAATAACCCAATATTGAATCAAAATTTAATGACAATAATATACGATTTAAAAGTAATATATACCATTATTGTAATTAAGTATAATGAATTAATTGTTTACGGTAAAATTAATTCTGCTTACTGTTTGACTAATAATAGAATTATTATTTATCATAGTAATATATATATTCTCATTATTCAGGATGGTAGACCATTCTCCTCTGCTTATCATCGTTTATTTATCACATGCAATGATATATAAATTGAGTTCAAATTTAATATACAAATTTTAGTGATTTACTCAATAATGAGTATTGACACATTGATACCAATACTTTTTCCTTTTTTTTTTTTAAACTTGTGCTATAATTTATTATTAATCATTTATAGATAATGAATATGATTTTGATTTTTATACATGGGCCTTGCTTAAGGTAAATAAAGTAAAATCGAATAATCATACTAAAAATTACATGAATTAATATATTTTATGCTGGGTGGTGTATTATGTATTAAAACAATTTCTTATTTTTAATTAATATTTAAATATTATTTCACTGTCCTCTGATTATTTTTTGCAAGTAATCAAATTTAGGTTCCACGAAGAAATTGTATGCTAGATGATATCTTGGGAAAATTATTATTATGTTTAAGGTTGATTAAATGACAAAAGGTTATTAAAAATAACAAAATTAATGATTTATAAAACTAGTTTAATAATACAGTCGAACTTCGTTAACTCGAAGTCGAAGGGACCGGAAAAAAGTTCCAGTTATCCAAATTAAAAATGTTTAAAACAGTACAAAATATATTAATTCCTATGTATTTATTATAAATAAAGTAATGTAATAAAAAATATTTACTATGTATATTATGTAGTTTAAAAAAGGTATGTATATATAAGCTAAAATGAGGTTAAAAAATAATTTTAAAAAGGTATTTATTTTTGTTTAAATTTTGCTGTTGATCGCAGCGTTTATAGTGAATCGTTCTAAACCACTTATCGGTAACGATAACATAAGACTAATGAATAATGATCTTATTTTAGATATTAAAATATATACAAAAGTATATGAGGGAAACATCAAAATTTTATAAAATTAATAAAACTCAAAACTTTGAGTTATCTACGAAAATATTCGAGTTAAACAAAAGTTTTTCATATTGTTTAAATAGGAAATTCTAGGGACCGGAGAAAAAGTTCAAGGTATCGACGATTTTGAGTTAAAGAAGTTCGAGATAACCAAGTTTGACTGTTTATCATATTTATTATTTATAATCAATGTTATGATGATTACTATTTATTACTTATGCATATGAATGTGTTTCTTATTAATATATTTAATAAAACTTAAAATTTTTTTATAATTTTTCAATGTATGTAATAGGTGTATATTATTCAAATTATGTAGCAAAATATAACATATAAAAGCGTAAGCCATTCAAATTGATTAACTGAAATTAATTTTTAATTTTCTATACTTATTGTATTATAACTATTTAATGAATGATCAAATTATTACCTAATTAATATTTCATGTAGATAGTTGTATTGAAAATAACAAATATCCATTATCTTATCCAAATAACTATTTAATTATTATTTATATCCAAATTGGATAATCCAATAATTTCGTAGTTTCGTATGAATTTCCCTATTATTTTTTAATTACAAAAATATTCAATACCTCAGGTTTTAAAATTTAATAGAATGTTCTTCATAAGTATTAATAATTTAAAAATATCTTTAGAACTAATATAAGTTGACAGACTCTTCGTTAAGAATTGTTATTACTATTTACATATCTACATTGATAAAACAAAACCCATGTGAGGAACAAACGTATATTATATCATGTATTTATTATTTATGTTACTTCTATATAATATTATTATGCCATTAAACATTTTTAAATTATGAAAAAATATCCTGGTTAACATAATATTATCTTTTGTATAATTTTGATTGATATCTAACTAATAAAACATAAAATTTTTACATTGTTATGAATACAACTAAAACACTAGGTGTTTATATAATATACCTATTAATAATTGTTTATAAGTTATAGCCAATCATCAATGTCACATTTTCTACCATAATTAAAGTATTATTGAATTATATCGTTAAATTTAAATACAAGAATTCACATTTATCAAACTAAAAATATGTTTATTAATTTATTATTGTGTATTTATATGGTATAAAATTATTATAAAGTAGATAATATTATTAATGGAAGACTGAGGAAGAGTCAAGCGATTAAGTAGTTTTTATAACACCTAAGTTAAGAATTTCATTATTAGTCATTTTAGCGTCTTGTTGACCATGTTGGTTTTCTAAGATATTTGTGATAACTGATAATAGTAATGCCTAAAAATAATTTTTAAACAAAAACCTACTACTTTGATACTTGAGAGTTGAGACCTACGTTGTTTTATACTACAACTAGGTACATAATACAAGGAACCTAACCTAACCTTGAGCTCTATTCGTTTCAATAATTATAGTAATGCATTAATAAAAATGAATAATGATATAGTATTATCAATGAATCTATAATATATTTAACTAATTAAGTGATATTCCGTGTTCTATGTGATAAGCGGGATATATTATGCGGGAAGTGCAAATAAAACATTAAAAAAGTATGCTAATTTGTGCGCAGTGGAAAGATAACTTAGTGTAGTATTCAATTGGGTAAAAATTGGTTTTAAAAATTAAAAATATAGGTTAGCATTTAGGAAAATTGTTGGCACATTTTATTGGACTGCTTTTTTTTCAATCCAGAGGGAATAGAAAAGGATTTATAAACTATTTTATTGCAGAGAAACCTGAACAAAATTTCAGCAATAACAGATTTTTGTAATACCTCGGTAGACAATCATGTATTAAATTATTGTATTTTTCCATCGAAAGTGTGAGCGCAACAAATTTTTGATTGACCTCATATACGACGCGTTTAAAAGTTCTTATATGAAAATATATATGTATAACCAATATCTAGAAAATATTTTTTAAATTACTGAAATTTTCAATTTCTTTTAGATAAATATGTACATTAAAACATCAAAATATAAATGCTAAATAGTAACACAAAAACAAAAATCTACAAAAAATCACGGTGAGAAAGCAAACTTTAGCTTATTCAATGAACAAATTTAATAGATATAAATTATAATTATATTAAATATTTATAGGTTTTTAAAATACACTACAAAATAATAGTAACATGATATGTATATTAGCTTGATAACATAAAAATATATATATATATTTATACATACATTTTTTATAATATATATATATATATATATATTAATAGTTAAATAATAGTTCAATATTTATAAGTACCTTAATTTTTAACATAATAAGAATAAATATGATTTTTTTATACAATTGTATAATTTTGTATAATTAATATCCTAACATCTGAGTTGAAACATGTATTTTTTTACCTGCTAGGTTTTGTATAGGAACATTATGAATTTATATTCGGCCGGTACAGAACGATTTTAAGCCTCGTCAGGAATACCTTTTAAAAAAAAAAAGGTTATGACGTATGAAAACGTCCAAGTAAACTCCATCAGTTGTATATATTTACCTGAAATGGGTAAATGGAAACTTCGCCAGTGTTAGGGCTTTTCCATATTAAATACGTTGACATCTGTTGCAATGACAATGTTGAAATTGTTAAATTTTATATTAGTTTAATGTTTAATGCATTAAATCGATTTATTTATTTATTTATTTATTTATTAATGTTTATAAATAATTTTACCTACTATAATTGTATCACATAATTTTAGTTCGCAGTTCAACATATTGTAAACACAACATAGTACATACCTGTATATTTAATGATTTAAATGATTATTTATTAATTATTTAATGTAATACAGTAATACACATTACAATAATATCACATATTTAATGTGTTTTGACAATTATTGTTTTTATTTTTTCAATTATATTTTGTACAATAAGTAATTTTATGTTTTCACTTATTTTTTAGTTTTAAGTTTTATAATATACCTTTTGACATATTACGTGTACCTGTTATCATTAATATGAACCATTATTATTGTAAAAATTATGATTTTTGGTTTTTATTAATAGCTTTTATTAATTTTATACTGTCACCTGATTTTTTTTACTAATGAAGTTTACATAAACCCGATTTTCCCTGTTTTTGTCTTGATGGAGTTTACATTAAAAAAATTACTTATGGCCAAGTTCACACGCGTCCTCTGGTTTGATCAATGATAAAAATATAAAATAGTAATTAGTAATAATATTAATAAGTATCTGGTACTTAATATATTTCAGAAGATCTACAAGATGTAGACATGTTTTATTTTAATTTATATTGGATATAATACCTGGAAAATTAGGCATTTTTAAAATCAATAGATAGATCTACGTATATAAAATGAGTTTGTTCCCCTTATATTGATGTAAAATATTGGACCGTATGGGCAATAGATTTTAATTTATAAAATCTACATTGCAGTATTCTTTAAAAAAAAAAATGAATAGTTATTTAATTATTTGTATGTACTTATAGTTTTAAATTGCATATTTATTAAAAAAAAATTTTTTTAATTATTTAGGTATTAAGATTTATAAATTTTAATGATGTTATATATTTGTAAATTTTTGTCTTACACATACGCGGCTCAATATCTAAATAATAGAATGTAAACGAAATCTTGATAGGTTAGAGAGAGGGAATAAATTTTGGATTTTGAAACTTCAAATTTACATTAAATGAACTGCTAGAAAATAACGAGTATAAAAAAAGTAAAAATATACAATTTTTTTCTTTTACAGCCCACAGTCACCTGTTGATTTTTTTTTTTAAACCTAATAATTCTTTTTTTAGAGTGTAAGCCGTAAGGTGTTTGTTAATTTGTCTGAAACAAGCAATGTTTATAGGAATTATTTGATTTTTTGAAAAATTTACAACAAAAGGTCTTAAAACCCCGTTTTTTTATGAAAACCACATTGGATGCAAAATCTATGTGAAGGAATAGTTTTGAATTTCGAAACTTTGTATTCACATTAGAATCTTTATACTGCAGATACTTGCATTTTCTATAATTTATAAAAGCTGGACAGTGAACAGAATATAGAAACTTGAACATGTGCATATGTTTTGCTTCACTAAATGACATGGTATTTAAAAAACAATTTCCAGATGAAATTAGTTTCTAAAGCACACAACGTTTTATTTATATTTTAAGTTACTATTTAAATAATTGCATAGTTATTTTGGATTTGAAAAATGTATTGATAGTAAATGTCATTATTGGATAGTAACTAGTAAATAATAAACTGACTATACCTAAGCATTTTAATTTTGAAAGTCATAAAATGTGAAAGATTAAAAATATAATACATAATTTGAACCATCGAAGAACCACGTAAAAACTATACAAATTATAATAGTATTTACTATCAATAGCTATTTACTATCCGCAGCAGAAAAATATTCCAATAGAGATTTTTGAAAAGCATAATATTAAAACTGAGTTTGCGACTTTTTTGAAATTGTTATTGTATTGAAGACTGAAATAGTTAAGTATTTGGATAGACTTGTAGGTATTTATCAGACATTATAATTATCAGTCGATTGTTGGTGGGTAATTAAATAAATGTAACTATTTATTGTTGTTTATTAAAAACGGATGTTCATTTAAAACATAGATTTATTATTTATATACTAGTGATAATATGAATCATAGAAAAAACCAATGTTTAAATATTGCTTCACATGTACATTGTACACATTATAATGTAAAAAAAGCATTTATATAGTGTAACTCTGTGTAAGCGTTATTTTTAGTAGGTAACTAATCATCGGGTTTTCTCACTAATACAATTTAGGATCTATTATATTATATTTTCTATAGTTTCATATGGGTCTATACCGATTTACTTTAAATTATTAATATTCATAAATTGACAAAAATACTGATGTTTAGTTTATTTTGACATTTTTAAATGTTAATAATTCAACAAAATAGGAAGGTGGACAAACATTTTTTGAAATCATTTTACTGACCAACAAAATATTACTAACAAATAAGTATTTTTATGTTATAAACAATAAATAAATAAATTGTATGTAAATTAAACATAAAATATTGATATAATGAAGTTAATTATAGTACATCTCATTAATAAATTGTATACATAGGTAAAAAATTATTTATGGAATTCGTGCCTTCTTAAGACCGCGGTCGTCAATTTTAACTCAAACTAAATTACTCGTGGTTAATTTTACATTTCACAATGCCATTAAGAGTTTATAAAAAATATTTAATTAAATTATATTTGTTATGTAGATATTATGTAGGTATCGAAGGTAAAAATGTATTTATTAAATTTAAACATTTAACGTGGGTATTTTATAATTTTATTGGTAATCAATTATAATTGAATTAATATTGTTTTGCGTATAAAAAAATTATAATGTTTTTTTCTCCTACACAGCTTTCTAAGTATCAATTTATGGACTATCTATCAACCAATAATTGTTGCTTCTAAATATAATCGCGTGACGAAGAAGAGTAACTTTTACAGTGAAGGTGGACCAAAGGTACCGAAGTTCAATTCAACGCAGCGTTTGCGAAAGTACGGAAATACATAAAACTCCTGTTGAATGCCGATTGACCTGTGACGGTCTTTTAGCGTCTCTGGCGAGCGCACAAGAAGACGTTCGTCGCTTGTGATCAGCGTCGGCACGCGTGCGGCGATCGCGACACGGTCGTAGCTCAAAAATAATATGACGAAAAAAACCTTAAATATAAATTGGTAATGAATTACTAATAACATTACAGTACGGGTAATAAGTGATAACGACATTAAATAATAATAATTATTGCAGATGGACATCGCGAGTTGTATGCCAACTGGTCTCGGCCACCGGGAGCGGTCAGGCGTCGCCGCCGACCGGATACACATTTATAATAATAATATTATTAGCACGACCGTCTGGCGGCGGCGGCAACAGCTGAGTTCCCTCAACCCGACTGTGCGCTGCACCGCTGCCGCCGCCGCCGCCGACGACGACGACGACGACGACGACGACTCGACCGATCGCCGTTCAACCAAAACCGACGCCGCCGCACCGGCACGTTCGTGAAACCGTCGTCGCCCGTCGCACGGCGCGTATCGCTCGGTGCTAAACGTTTATCTCGTCCGGTGGATTCGACAGCCGCCGTCACACCCGTGTCCCTCGCACCCGTCCCGCCGCGATTTGGTCACGGCCTCTCTCTCCGCTCCGCCTCGCCCACCGCAAATCCGACTCTTCCACCACCCGTTCGCTCGGCGTCGAGACCGAGCCCCACCGACGGAACGCGGGCACCCCGAGCACGAACCGGCGACGGCGGCGGCGTTTTAGTGGGGGCCCGCTCCACTCGTCGCGGACGGCTATTGTGTGAGCTGGCGGCAGGCGAGCGCCTCCGTGTGTGTGCGCGTACGTACGTACGCACGTAGTCGGCACGCACACACAGATACGCACACGTTCGGCAGCGCCGCCGGTAGTATTGTGCAAGTGTTACACGCACACACACATACGTTAATACGCGTGAATACACGCGCGCACATACGTCCGTACTCGGAGCTCGAGCTGAGCTGACGTCTCCCGAACGCGTATGCGTGTGATTTTCTTCTCCACCGCATCCCCAGCCCCAACGTTCTGCAGTAGTTTTTCGTGGGTGTTTTCAAATTTTTAATTTTTATTTTTTCATTCCGTCTTCTCGCTCGTGATCCGATCTCATTCGCATTCGTCAAAATAAAAATAAAAAATTAAATTAAAAACAAAAAATAAAAAATAAAAATAAAAATCACGTTCGCGGTCTCGTC
>NW_020271469.1:1086089-1227983 GCF_002803265.2 Melanaphis sacchari
AAAAAAAAAAGTAAAAGATCGCCACCGTCCGCCGCGCGACCGTAGACGGTAGAGCGGGCGTGCGCGCGCGCGCGCTGGCGCGTGTGCGGCACTGACGCACACGGTCGCTCAGCGAGAGCCGAGAAGTGTAGTCGTTGCTCCCACAGCGACGACGGTGACCGCCGCGGACGTAGTCGGTGACGGAGAGGAAACGCTCATTCACCCACGGCGATGGCGGGCATTCAACAGGTCAGAACCGGCGCGGACGACGGTGTACGCTGGACGCAGACCGGCAGCACCGCCACCACCACCGCCGTTGCCGTGGCCACACCCGGCGGCGCGGCCAAGAGCAAGACACATCCGCCGGCTTTGCGTTCAAGTAAGCCGAACTTTGACTTATATTATTTTCGCGTACTTACTCCGTGCGCAATGTTTTCGTGTACCTACATCAAGTCTCGGCGTCGTCGTCGTACACACACGACCGCGTTGATAAGCCGCCACCGACGCCACTGATACCGTGTTAACCCTGCCCATGCGCAACAGGTCGCAGGCGGTGGTGTAACCGGTGGCTGCCACCGCCGCCGCCGTTGTCGTAACAGTTATTATTATTATTACTATTATTATTAAATAGTTATTAGTGCAATATCGTGTTACGCGTTGTCAATCATAATGTCATGACGTTATAAGTATTGTAGCGCCGCATAGTATTTTTTTTCGCACTGACATTGGCTTATTAATTAGTTAATTATTATTATTATTATTGTTGTTGCCGGTGCCATTACAATATATTTTATTATTAGCTACGAATCGACCGAGCACTGACGTTCGACGGCAACGATAATAATATGTCCGCTACGTATAGCCCATCACGTAGTACGTACGTACGTATCTTGTAAACCGTCGTTGTCGTATCTCGTTCTCGCATGATGCCACCGTATTAATTATTTACGTAATCGGTTGTTTTTTTACTACTTGTTTTTCACGCGAACGCACGCCGTTGGTCAAGTGCGCACTCGAAACGTGCGAACCGGTAACATATTATTTCGCCGTCTACCTTAAGAAAAAAATAAAAATATTTCAGATTATCGTACGGTTAAATCCTTGCCGCGCTGTCTGTTATCTCGAGCCTCTCCGAATTACAATACAACGCGCCTACCGTCGTGTAGTATGCACGTTTAGATATCGGCGTTATACGGGAAAAATAGTTTAGGCACCTACTTTGTTAGAGCGAAAAAGAAAATCGGGCCGCTCGAAAGCTGGTGGGCTGGTGGTTCGTAATGCGTCGTAATCAAGTTTTACGAAAACAAAACCATCAAAACTGTGACCGTAACCGACTTATCGCGACTTTTCCACTATTGATTTTCGAGTGATTCGATCGCGTTCTGGCGCGAATAAAAACGTCAACCGAGACTGTGCTGTTATTGCACTTTGTGGTGTGTATCGCAATTATTTGTAAATCGTTACTTCCCGATTCCCAAGAAATTGTTTGAAAAAAGCCACCGCACAATCGAGTGGTTACTCTGTCACGTGAAATAACATCTGTACCGATAGTTCAATAATACACTACGCACGGGCCACGTGTGCATCGATCTTCTTCTACGATACTATAAAACACGAGAAATCGTCGGGATCGTGTCTTGTAACCGCGGTGGTCAAAAATGTGTAATCTACGACGTAGAGTCGACGAGCTCACCGTTGTAGGCCGTTATTAATATTGTGAGTCCACGCGGCAGTTATCGTGGAAAAATAATAACTGTTGCTCATGTATACTTCTTATTGTATGTAGGTACTGTGGTTTTACATTTGCTGTTGGTGTTCCGGCGGCAATGTGACATGTAACATATAGATAGGCACGTATACAGCCGAAGCACATACGCGATTTGTTGTCATTTTTTTAATAAATTATCGCACTACGCAGCACGACATACCTGCCGGGCCCGTGTGTACAAAACAGGTAAGGTACAATATTGTACTAATGTCAACGGCGCGAAAACAGCATTTCCGATGTGATATCCACCGATACTATTATGTCGTACGATAATATTTTCTGGGTATTTTTTAGTGTCAGTGTCTATATTAAACAATATCACGCGTCACATTGCGCGCTCACAATGGGACAATTAATTTTAAGACAATCGACATTCCACGGTGTGCAACGCGGTTGTTTTATATAAACGAAAACTGTTTATAATATGGCCATTAGATTCCATCGCAGTCGCAATGCTCGTATAATATTATCTTATGTAATCTCGTAATTATACATTAATATCGATCTAAACGAATTATTCGCCTTCGACGCCGCGGACGCTGCAGTCGCAATTACACGTTTGCCGCGGGGCGTCTGCAGTCGGCAGAGTTGTGTCGTACTTGCCGCTGGACGACAGACCAAAAAAACGAAACATTTGTTCCACCCGACAATGTCCGGGACGATAACAAAAAATAAAACCATACCAAACTACATACCTGCGTGCGGCCCGTGTGCGGTATGAGATCGAAAGGTTCAACAATGAACATAATACGATAGTTTTCTATAGAATAACCGTGCGCGCCTTCACCGTACACTACACGTAGAAGAGTTTTAAATTTTTTTTAGTGGTGGGATGATAGAATCGTAGAGGTCGAGCAGAACCCATGCGCCCCTCTGACGGTTAATTGTATGCTTTCAATGACAAAGAATAAAATATTAATTATTTTATAGCATTTATTTTAAAACACATTTTCTAACTTTCTTGATTCGCCAAATGCTCCGGAATCTGAAACCACAGCAATATTGAAATATATAGTTAATTCTTAGCCAAATTTTCACTATTCGCGTTTATAAAAAGAAAGTTTGCTACCAGCAGAATTTATAGCAATAGTTACTATACTACGGGTAATAATTAATTGAGACTTAGGGTATGTTATCTGATTTTTGTCCACCTCTTTTTTTGGCATCAATTTCAAAACCAATTACTTACAAACAATTTACCGCTGTAGACTTGAGATTTGTTTTAAAAAAAAATCTAAATAATTATATATTTTTAAATGAAATTTTAATAAATTTGTCGTTAACCTTTTAATAATTTATAAAATAAGAAATATTTTCAAAATCTATTTCTACGAAACAATTTTTTAACATAGATTAAGTGTAACTTTCTCCTTTTAGATTTTTTATAGATTAAAAAACATTTTTTGTAAGGATCAGTAATGATACTTTTTTTCCGTCCGCGCAAATCTGTGTAATGTATTATATGTATGATATAGAGAGAAGACTTGAGCAGATTATCGTATCTAATGTGTTAAAGCATGTAATACGAGTATATTATAATATACTACGAAATTATGTTTTGTTTGTCGCTATTTGTTGTCGCGTCGTCGCTACAAAATATATTATTATTATTCAAACACGTGGGTATGATAATTATTATAATATACCGTGCCGGTTTATAAATTTCATTATGTGACCTTGAAATGACCATACCAAAAAGCTGGATTCCTTTGGACTAATTAAAAAAAAAAATACAACTTTTTGATAGTATAATCTCGAATCATATTTCATAATTTATAAAAAGTTAATATCTAAAATATACTAACTATTTAATCTAAATTCACCCGTGAAAAAAACAAGTATAAAATACGGTGCTACATAGATATATCGTTTTTGGTGTACCTTCACGGGCAAATCGGCGTTGGTATATCTTATTCTGTGAACTGATTCAATCGAAATGGGCAAACTGCTTGTTGCTAATCTAGAACTTTGTGTATATTATTCAATAGTGGTTCAAATTATTCCCTAAATTTTTCTGGTATCTCTAAGAATAATTTGAAATTTCTTTAAAATCGGTCAAATAATTGGTACACACAATCTATAAGTACATTAATTTTTTATACATGTCATAATATATAATATATAATTTAAAAATTTCTTTTATTAATGTAGCCAACAGCAACATTATGTATAAACAAAAAAATATTCGATTTTCGTGATCTGAAATAATATTCATGTGTGATGTATGTATTTAAAAATTGAAAAAGAAAGCTATGAACACTTCCCGAGTCTTAAGGAGTATTTTGAAAATTTCGTGTCTATTTCAGTAGATTCAATGTCTATAAGCCCTGTACAAATGTTTATTCATTTTTATGTAATTAATCATATTAATTAAACTGTGCTTATTATAACTAATGATATTAGATATTTTATTATTAAATATGTATAGTTACAATTGACTGTCAATAATTTTTTACAAAGATTATTTTCAAGTCATTATCCGTCAGACTAAAAATCTACAACTCACTTCTATGTTTAGTTTTTATACTGTTACTATCCTCTTTAATTTGTGTTATAATTTTAGCAGATCAAACTTATTAGCTTAAAATTTAACGTGATTTACTAAAATTGTTAAATTATTTAGTTAAATATTGTTTAATTTGTTGTTTATGCAATATATTTCTGTATTTTGGGCCTGTTTTGTTAAGCTATTAAATATATATATATATATATTTAATGATAATAATAATAATAATAATAATATAGATGCATGCTGGTAGGTACAACCTATTATATTATTATATAATTTAATAAAGACAAATAGTTTTTTATTAATTAATGATCAATCATCTATTTGTCGTAGAGCGTTGTGAAGTTAATCGGGACACAATGCCCGTTTAACGAACATGCTCACGCATCATAACATCCTTTGATGCTCATATTTGACATAATATACTGTCAATGTTCGAATCGGTGGCGCCGTGAACCAAATCAATAATGATATAGCAATGTTATCACTTGTGAATTTCTGGCTTCTGCAGTTACATTATACCAAAAATCAAAATATGCATAGTTTATCGCATTAAGCTTATAAACAAACCGACGATAATGCACGCTATTAAAATTTAGTGTTAAATATGTACGAACTTGTGCAATTATTTTACCAAAATTTTCTTTAGATTTTCTAATCTCGTCCATGCTTTAATACAAAATTTAAAATAATGATCATAAATATGCATATGGAACAATTTATTTTTATAAGGAAAAATCTGTAAAAATAAGTATAATGGTTAGTGGTTGGAGGTAATCAAGACTAGTTTTGCCTCTACAACATTTTAATATAGTATACAATATTTTAATATAGTATGCAATGCGAAAATTGTTGGTTATAGATATTATAGGTAGATTGAGATTGGCAGCTGGAATTTCGTCATACTACAACACAACACTATAATAAACTATATACGTTGTATAAATTCGTAGACGTACAACACAAAAAAAAAATCAAAATGGTAAAGATAGGTACAGAAAAGTAATCTTTTGATATAAAGAGTATTCAGTGGTTGTCGGAGTACGGTGGAAACTTACCAAATACACGTATTTACTCAACCCAAAAAATATCGTTAATATTATTATATTCATGCATACTACAATTCAGCCGTGAGTGATTAAAATCTCCCTAGATTTTGGCAGAAAATTACTGAATGCGTCCGCTGAATTTCAAAGTAAGATTCTACATATAACATATTATTAATGATATAAACCACGGAATCGTCGAATATAATGTATAATCTTAACGACCGGATAACCGAAGTATTTCTTGTTGATCATCCATTTTATTTTATTTGCGTTCTTCTCGCCACCCTTCTATTCGCGCCACCCACTGAACGGTTGAAAATAAAAAATTCCAGTGGTTTTCAAAATAATCGGGAAAACGAAAAAACTGGTGTTTTAAACAGATAAAACCGTTTTTTTTTTTTATTTATTGTATTGTACCCAATTCAAAAATAAATAATTGAATACCCTTGAAATTTCATAAAATATTGTTAAGTATATTAGAATTTATTAAACACGATATAATTTTGAAAATATTTCGGCGTGTTTTATGCTATTCATATAGATATTTAAAATTTTCGGATTTAATATAAATACTAAAATATATTTATTAAATATTATACTCTTTAATATTTTGGATTTGTTTTAGGCGAAAATTATTTTGACTTAACCTGTTTCTAATAGAGTAATTTTATAAACAAATAATATTATATCATATAAAGAAATGGATATTGAATACAGGCTCTCAGCTCAATATTCCGTATTGATCATTGAATTAAATTATAAAACGTCGATTACCTAGTGGCCTAGACAATTACGACGTAGGTACCTACACTCGAAACCTATTATACTGCAGTATAATGCAAGCGATTTTCTTGGGTTTTTAAGTTTTTTATCAGACTTTAAGCCATTACATAATTACCATGCTTATACCCAATCGTCAATGTGTATAGGGCTTCTAGATTTTATCAGTCTTATTATTTAATATAATATATTGCGCATTAACCTATAAAATATAATGTGAATTTAAAAAGCGTTTATATGTACCTTGTTAGCTATTTAGTTCTTAAATTAACTTAACCTAATACGCTTTAACGATTGCATTTAAATTATTTGTTTTTATATATTTGTTATAAACCACTTACTACTTATTATTAAACTTATAAAAATTATATCCAAAGGTAAGAAGAATAAATCGTAAAATATCTAACAAAAGATTACATTAATGAAAAATGACATTTTCTGTATTTTTCATACTGGGAAAAATTAAATTCTACGGATTTTTTAAATCTGTTTGTTTATATTTAGTATTTAGTTAGACGACAAACGATTTTTTTTTTTTTTGGAGATTATGCACTGTTACACTGTTATTAATTATTTTCTGAAATTTTCAAATAAGAACGGCCTACTATAAAATCATAACACTCATAATTAGTTTCACTGATCTATCATGGCTAAGCATAAAAGTAAAAATACGTTTTTTAACTTAATAAGACAGTGACTGAATTGTATTTTTATTATTTTTCTATGTGGTTCATCAATGATTCTCTGTAATATTGCTGTCTCTATATGTACTAAATCCGCCAAATCGTCTACCGTATGGACCTTGTGTGACGATTATGAATATTTATTACAAAAATGCAAGATATTTTTATAAGAAGTACGCAGTTTAAAGATATTCATAGCAATTTTGCTTAGTGTGAAAGAGTACATAAAATTATAACACATCAATGAGACAACAAACAACATAAATATGAACGTCATTTCACACATATTATACATGTATAGTGTTATATATTATGTACGGTTATGTACGACCTCAGAAAATGTTGAGCATTAGTAATATATATACTAGAGCATAATAAAATAAAAATATATAATAATTTTATTATTATTATTATTATTTAAACGCCCAACGAGCTCTAGGCGAGACCGCATGGCTGGTTAAACTTGGTCATAGACAACCGTGTTACTGTATGCCAACTTTCCTACTGTATAAAGTGGGCGCCACGAGGGCGCCAGCTATTTGTACGCGAAAATATGGCTTACGATAGTCGTTTTTTATTATTATTGTTTTTTGTTATTTGCTTGAGTAAAATTATGTGTAGACCAATAATTTGGGTTACGTTCTGTTTATACGATCCTTTCACTCATTGATGAATTTGTTATTTACATAATGATTCATTGGCTCTACAATATATATATATATATCTTTAAGTTTTTTATTGATACTTACCTAAGTTTCACAGTAGATTTTAGTTGTTATTTAATAATATTATTTTATATATATACATGATAGTTTATATGCATATATTTATATATTTGTATATTATGTACTGATAAATTGTGATTTGTGAACTATGTGAACTATGTGTACGCAATAATTATTTGTATTAAAATATTATATTTGGTAACAACTTTTAAGATTATATTTTAATATAGGTAATTATATAGTATAGTATAATACTATATTTTATCCTCAAATTTGGTTGCTTTTTTGCTTTTATTTTTTATGATGTAATTACGCTAAAATTTGAAAAAGGTTATACTAGATAAAAAAACACTAAAAGAAAGTAGACAATATTAAATTTAAATTAAGTTTAAAGCTAATCTTAAAAAGTTTGCAAATAAAATTGTTTTTCGATAGTTGGTATTAGTAATTTCTCAGATAAATTGTAATTGGTGAATTATCTAAGTACTTTAATAAATTTCCTGATTTTTCTTATTAATATTTTTATTTTAATACATAGATATACTAATTGTGATTGAAAATTTGTTCTCCAATCTCCATTAAACTTATTTTACTTGTACTCTGAATTTATTACTCCGACATGACGTTTTTTTTTTTATGTTATCGTATATGAAGTCGTAGAAATGAGTGAGTGACACATTCCGTCAACGGTTACTAATTATATATTGTTAACTCTAGTAAGCTACTCGTGTGTACATGACTCTATCATGGTGCATTGTACTGCAACAGTTATCACAATCTGACAGAACATTATACACGAATTAAAACATATAAAATATATGTTTTTAAATTAACTAACAATAATGACGAACCTTTTAGAGCTCTCATAGTTTCTATAACGTGCTTATACATACAGATTATTTAACTATAGTATACTTAATACTATAATAATGATATATGATCTAGGCCGGTCAGTCATCGCGGGGGTTGTCCGCTTTCGTTTTTGAGACAGCTTGCATGCAGTCAACTGGTACTTATACACAAGTAACATATTATTTTATGCACTATAACACTAATACATAGTACGCTTATCGTTTGTCTAAAACCTTATTCGGATGATAAATTCTAGGAACTATGTACGTGATTTAATTTTTAATGCTATATGCTGTGTATATATCGGATGAACAAAATATATTAAAAGTTATAACTATGTTGTAAACATGTATAGTGATCTTGCTGCGCAGTCAACGACAAGTGTAATAGGGGGTAGTTTTGTGTGCTGGTGTACCGATAACCTTTTAATATGTAGATGAAATATTATATGATGATTATTGTACACAATTTATTTATTGAATGTTTCGTTTATAGGAAAGTATGATCGTTGAGGTAGGGGATAAGGTCGACATAGGCACGTGAGAGGTTTCTATACAGCCAAATCTGTAAATGTCCTATACGGCATATTATATATATATGTATTTATAAATAGTTAGAGAAAAAGCGATTTTTAAGAAGAACAAGATGGTCTGAAGGTAGAACATTTCATTATTATAGTCATATATAGTTTTATAGTTGTATAGTATCTGCTGTGGGTCGTTGAATAAAAGACTGCGGCGACGTAGCGGTTTTGGGTAACCGTGACCCCGCGTGATATGAGATCGAGTACAGTGCCTATATATGTATTCTTAAATTGTCATAATTTTAACGTCACCGCAACGCTTATACCCTAGACCCTCTGTAAGCACACTACGAAACAGTGTAAACTTTAAACAAAAACGTTGCTAATTTTCTAAAAAATAAAATAAACAAAATCATAATAGTATATGTAATAAATTTAAATAATATTATTTACTTTACAAAAGGTCTTTCCTTTTTTGTGACACATATATTTTTCGGAAGTAATAATGTTAGTAATATATATTTTTTTATAAAAAATAAAATCTACTTAATAGTTAATACTATTTGCTACAATTCATAGTGTCCTGTCTATCTTCTAAATTAGTAACATTTACTATTCGTTTCATTGATAGACTAAATATTTTGATAAACACAATTTAACTAGATAAGTAAAATATTTTACAGTTTATAGGCATCTAAAATTAAGCGAGTGGCGTGTAGTAAACCCTTCTACTGGTATTTTTCTCACAAAAATATGAAACTAAATATATGGGTTGGCCGTTAGTCATAGCATGGTCTTGGTATTTTGAATTCTTTGAAAAACTTAATATAGGCCGAAAAAATGAGTTAAAATATTAAAAATTATCACCCTGTATATACTGTTCTGCTGTATGACGTCAATCTGACGGCGAGGACAAAATATATCAATGCACCGCATACAATACTATTGAGACGATTTATATTATCATCATCATCATCATCGTCTGTTGTCCTGTCATACATTGCACGAGATAAAATTCGTCGGCACATACATAAATGCATAATAATATAATGTATTGCGTTCAAATATTATACAAGACTTTACTCGTTATATAAGTTTGTATACGCATTTTAAATGCACATAATAATATGTGAATATATTATGTACTAATGTTCTATGTACTTACTATATAATATAGAGCGTAATTATTGGATTTTCTACATACCCGTGCGACAGCGTAAACAAATTGAAAATACTCGTGAAATACGATGATTAATTAATGTTATATTTCATTTAATCTTACACACGTGTTATATCATTATTCGGACACAATGGGGTTGGGTTCAATAATAAACGGATACGAAATAACAAATGGGCTGCACACGTATATTGTAACCCGTGGGCCGTAGCTATAAATTAATAAACAGATCATAATAATAATAATAATGACGATGATAACAACGACAATGATGATGATGATGATGATGATGATGATGAACGATGATGTACTAATCGTGCTAATACTGTAATACCGTATATTATAATAAATTGGTTATCAGCGCATTAGCCATTTGCACTCAATTCGTAAAACGTACGAATTAACGTCGTAATATATTTTAATAACATACCTAATTTATTGCGTTTGGTACAATCGTAGAAACTACGTATTTTACGTGTGCACACATGTAAAATTTTATTGTTAAAAAAATAAAATATATCTACACATCTTAACTGGTTGCGTCTTTGCACTCCAACTACTTGTACGATATCTGAAATGTTCGAAACAAATACTATTATCGACGGCATCGTGATCTGCAGTGCACACGTCATACGATATTTATATGGTAGGCATGATGTCGTGTTTTCTGTGAATTGTTTACACTTCATCCGTCGCATTGTGTTGATTATTTATAATATTCAATATTTATTATTTAGTGCGTAAAACTATCATACTATAACATTACATCGTAATTCGTATGGCGTGTGCATTCATTTCGTATTAGACGTATTATTTGTTGTGTATTATCGTTGGCTTCGTCGTTATTGCTGTAACCATAATAAAACATAGAGGCACAGAAGTACCTGTTACCTGTATACAGAATAATGTTGTGCAGGTACTACTACTCTACCATTACTAATACTACAACAAATCGAATCAAATGACACGTCGTAGTAAAGACCACATGGGGGACCCACATTCTATCCACTATGACTATAGTTTAAATTACACTATTATACTTAGTATACTTGTATTTAGGCAGGTATTAGAATATTACGACAATGAAAATTTTGATACTATTTTTTTCCACCACGCACGTTAGACGAATCCATGATGTTATTGTACTATTATTATTATTGCTCGTGAAACATGACCTAATTAACATAAAGCCAACCAATAGTAGTCGTGATGGAGGGTTATGATGGTGGTGGTGGTGGTGGTGGTTGTCATATATGTGCGTATTCAATCGATATACATTTTAATAAAAGCGGACGCGAATTCGAAACGTCATAAGTCGACGGATTACTTGAAGGGAAAATATAATCGAGGAATTAACTGAAATGTATGTAAAATCACATAGAATGGATTAAAACTATTTTTTATTGTAATACATATCCTTACAGTTGTGTGCACGCTAAAATCCAGTTGTTGAATGAGTGCGTGTAGATTACGAAATGGAGGAGTAAAGAAAAAAAACAGATGCTATGTGGAACAAATACGTTTTTAGCCTTGATGTCCGCATAATGATATACTAGTGAAAAAATTAAATAACACGTGATGTTTGATCAAATTCATTACATGGCGCTTTCCATAAAAAATAAATAAAATAAAAAATAAATAAAAACGTTGGTATTGTTCCAAGTTCCTCCGACAGAGGGCACTAATATCGAGTGCTAAATATGTGTGTGTGTGTGTTCTTATTATGTTTAGTGAACGAAATCATAGATTAAAATATATACATATTTAATAGTATATTTAACCTATTACGACAAGGTTAAGTCAGTGCACTGTTTATTTTTTTTCTTTGCAGATCCACGTACTACATAGCAAACTTGTGTTTAATAGAGCCAACCGGTGTAATTAGCTTTGGTACGTTAAATGAATCGATCAAATTTAAAGTTTAGAATATTTTCTGAGCTCTTACGTTGGTTTTTTTACTATATTTAAATTTTAAAGCGAGATATGAGGATTTTTAGACTATATTATCTTACATACTCAACATAACTCACGTAAAAATTGAAATATCGTAGAAAAGCCAACGCAAGAACACAGATAATGTTCTAAACTTTAAGTTTGATCATAGTTTAACACTATATACTATACTATACTATACATTATACTTAGAGTGAACACTCTAATACTAATGCTAACAACATAAGGTTGGTTCTATTAAACATTGATAATTTGCCATATTACGTGTAGGCCAGAGAAAGAAAATAAATAGTGCGCTGATATCCTCCTAAGAATTTACTCAAACGCCAAATATATTATTATTATATAAAACGAACAAAAGTTTTGATCAAAATATGTACTTTCGTCTTATATCGTATATTTAACATATTATGACAAAAAGACTTTGGAATTTTCATAGTTCACTAATATACTTAATCACTAAATTAAAAAATTTATTCTAAATTCGTTTCAACCATTTCAGAGGTAATTATGATGGGGAGCAAATCAAATTGACTTTGGAATGAGGTCATTCCCCCTCTCATAAATTTTAACATGAATTGCTAAACAATTTTATACATATAAAGACAATTTAATAATTTAGTATTTAAATGTACCTACATTTTTTTAAACCTATTAATAATATTTGTTCAATTCACGAGATCAATGGTCATTAAATATTTACATATTATGTTTTATTTTAAGGTTAATTAAATTTATAATATTTTACGATAACGAAACGACAGCAGTAATATTTTCATCGACAATACTTTCATTCAAAGTGTTGATAGTTTGTCGAACTTGCTTTGCGTTATTATAACTTGACTCATGATGAGTCACGACACATGTTCTGATACACGTGTTTTGATATCTTTAAAATTCGTAGTCAGTTTTATCTCTAAATTAGTGCTTTGCATTTCTGTTTCAGTGTGTATAGGAATAATATTCCACTATTCAACAATCTATAGCTATATGTATGTACGTATTTAATATACCTATAAATTTTATATTTGATATAAGATTCACATTTTCTCTGAAAACTAAAATTTGTAACTTTAAAAAAAGTGCTCTTAAAAATATTAATTTTTATTATTGGTCTTAAGTAAAAAGTCGTAAATGCAAACCTTCGACTCAAAAAGGTTAATGTTATAGTATTTAGACTATTATATATTATACATGTATACCTACTTACTATTTTAATTGTATATACAATGTTATATATTATTTATGTAAATAAATTAAGTAAGCACTAAGCAATCATTAAAAATATACTACTATTAATATTGTCCTTTAAAAAAAGTAACATATACAAATATACACGCCAGTAGATTTGGTTGTATTTGACAAATACAGTTAGGAACCTGCTGCCACTATATTACATAAATATAATGATTCCAAAACGAATTTCAGGGACATGCAATTTATAGTAGTGTTGTGGCTGTCCTCAACGGCAATCGATATTTTAATAGTTTATATCAGATTTTTTTACTCGATTGAGTTTAATTTTATGTAGGGGAATTAATAAATTACCACTGACCATTGACAGTAGTTGTATATTAAGCATTAAGAGTAATGGATACATGTGAAGGATCCGACTTTTGGACCAGGATGTGATGTTTACATTATTTATAAAATTTTGGTACAGCAACAATTTAAGTAAAATATTTAATTATTCTTAGAATTCAGTAGCTATTAAACCATCACAGTCGCATTCATGCATATTACACGATATTTAAATTAGAATTCAACTTTTACTGATTGTAATGCACCGATTAAATTCCACGTTGCACACGGTCTTATTATTTTCTATTATAGCTGAGTGGGTATAACAGTACTACTAAGTGTTGTGTTGAACTATAATATATTTATGCGTGGTTTCTAATTTCATAAAGCTATCTAAATGGTCCGGACACGATGCATATTTTTGCGTTCCTCGAACTTAATCCTTACTGCTATAGATACTCTGTAGATATATTTTATACAACCAATCGAAGGATATTCAGAGAAATAATTTGGTTTGATTGCTTTTAAAATGTTAGGTAATGTGTTGCTGTATTTCAGTGTTAACAATCATTATTTTATTGTAATAGTTTAATTGAACTTTAACATATAATTTACGAAGTAATTTGAATCATTGTTGTAAGTAGTTGGTAAGTACTTATTCAGTTGTATTAAAGTTTTGTATAAAGAAATTCATTCTTATTGTGTTACAGTATTATCATTGCGTTTTGTTGCATCTAGTTGATACTAAACCTGCAGTTGTCAGAGATAAATGATTTATATTTTGTGTTTTATTTTATAGATTTGATTCAATAATTTTAACTGATGTACCAACTTACATATACGCCATTAGTTTATTATGATAAAATATTAAAGTAATAAGTAATAATGATATTATTTTGGGACAATTTATGTAATTTATTGTATTATAAATTACAGTAGAGCACCAATAGTCTGGACCCCCGATAATCTGGTAAACGCGGTAATCCGGACAGCATAAGTCCATTTGTTCGTAAATACATATTTTTGTAGTTTGTTCAGGATACTTGAGTTCTATTATTATAAACATTTTTTTATAATTAATTATGTTAAAGTATTTTTGTATTTTAAAGTGCAATAAATATAAAGGTAGTAGAATCAAAATTAAAAATTTTAGTCATTTGAGTAGGTTATCTTAAAAACCCTTAGGTAATCGAATTGATAATCCAGACGATGCTCGATCTGATTCGACCGGACTATCGAAGCTCTACTGTATATGATATAAATATTGCCATTTACAATGTACCACATTTTATTCGAATGTATCGTACAGTGAATCGTCACCAGTATATATAAAATTAAGTAATATTTTAAGCATGAAACTCTAGACCGAATTGTATAATGTTCATAGTTCAATTTACTTAATTTGTTATTCACTATAAATATGCTCACCTTTTTTTTTTTTTAATATTGCAGTTATTCAAAATTTAATTTTTGAAATTTTTAAATATCCTTTAAGATCATATTTTAAAATTCTTGAAATATTTCGTATCTACTACTTAATTAGTGTGCTATTAAAATACAAACTTTATTTTTAAAATGGCAACCCCCCCCCCTTAATTCAATTTTATTCTTAACATAAGCAACTTCAATAATTGAAAAAGTACTCGTTTGAATTTTGAATTAGATAGATTTATATTTTATATTACTAAAAAAATTATCCACTAAATAATTTATAGTACAAAGGAGAGGTTAGGGTTCTCTTTTAACAAAACTGATGTTTGTATCGCCATAGAAAACTCTTAGAAGTACAAATAATTTCAATTTGAAATATCATTTTTAAGTAAATTTGAAAATTTTAATTATTATAATTTGAATAAATTCATAATTAAATGAAAAAAATGAGGATAAGCATGCTGGTAAATAAATGTATAATTAATGTTATTAGCTTTTTCTCTATGTTACCTCATTGGCTGATAATGTACATGGACACGCGGTGACAATCGGCCTACAGCGTGTCCTATACATATATATATTTATAATGACGAGTGAGGGCGTCAATGTTTACAGGTGACTTTTTTTTATTGCTCGATTTATTGTTATTATTTTTATTGCTACTGTTTTGTTGTTATTTCTATACACATAGATAATGGTGTGGCTTTCTATCTATACGAGGGGTTTGTACCAGTGTGGGTGCTATATAATAGGTAGTAACCAGTGGGTACATATATTATATATAGTGATGACAACCATGACTTAGTATCAGTGTGTGTAGTATAATCATGGCAATTCAATTGTAAAAATACTATCGGCGCCACCGAGGCTAATGTATACTATTATCGTAAATTCGTAAAGCACCTTGTCTCGGTTATTGACAACCTGTTACAAAGGTCTCAGGGGTGTCGTCATGGCGACCGTGGCGCGGCGACCAAATAATTCCGTTACAGAGCGAATAGGTCCATTATTATTGTTATTATGTAATAAATACTACTGTATTAAACACTGGCATTATGACCATGTTGCTGTTTTTGCTGTTGTCGGTATTACCTGCTGTTTGCCCGTTGAATACTCGTATACATTTCCTATTTATGAAACTAATAATAGTAATTTGGTTTCAAAAAGTTAAAGACCTTGCTTAGTTACATGTTCTTTAATGTTTAAACCCATTGTAATTCAAAAATTGTTTAAGGTCCGTAATTACGTGATTTTCAATCGATCATAAAAACAAACTGTTGAATCTATAAAAAAAAGATATTGTCGTAAAAATAAACAGTTTCCACAACAAGTTATTTTAAATCCGTCTATGTTTAATTTCCAATTTATAGTGTTGAATGAAATATTAAAAGCATTTTTACCCCTGAAAAAATTTAGGTAAGAAATGTGGCAGTGAAGCCTGCAATGATCGATTTTAGTAGTGGAAGGGGGGAGCGACACCACAGCTGTATTCGACAAGTACGAAGATTTATTGTACGACCAATTAATATTAATACAACTAATAAAGTAATATGAACTGTCTCTAATCGATATTGATATCCACATTTTATTGTAATGACTGTAAATTATAATTTTATGTAGTCTAAATTATTATTGAATCCAATATTATTATTAATCATATTAAATTATACATAATAACATTTTACGTTTGATTGAATTATTTTCAATATTTGTTTTCCGATAAACCTTGCATATCTCACGTGGCTATTTTAATATCATTAAATAAAAAACTTTTAATCGTCCATTTGTCCATTTATATTATTATATTTTATCATTTATTACGCATTTACACCTAATATTTAAACAATGAATAATAACTTAAATATATGTGTTATAATATATTATTCATACTTTTTCCTTATTCCAAGTGGTTAATTTTTTAGGCCTATACGTCTTAAATTTTAACGGTTAAATGAAAAACACGTTACACGTAGTGCTTAAATACTTTCTATACCTATAGTTATATAATATAATCAGAAAGCTAATATTTGGTTATTTCTACCTACAGATTTTGGTTTTTGGTCAGCACTACTAAATTTTGGTTGAGAAATAAGCCACATAAAAAACATTATAATATGAACTTCAAGATTAGAACATGCCATATGATACGTTTAAAATGTACTCGCTTAATGTGACATTTACATTTATTTAGTGAGCCATTTCTTATAGTAGGTGTCTTACTTATTAATATTTTTAACATCACAATTGACTCAATAGGTTTATATTACGTTTTAACTATGTTATGTTTTTATTCAACGAATTTAATAAAATGTATGAAGGTATTTGGAAAAGCAATTAAGTGTGTCCAAATAATGAATTATTCATCATTATTCACAATTTTTATCTTTACACATTTATATAAATTAATATTTAACAGTGAATAGATTTTCTATAAATAAAAACAATACAAACTAAAACTATTAAAAGTTTTTCATTTTATTTTATAACCATAATAATAATAAATATAATTCATAGTCTATAATATTATGAGTCATTCAGAAATTATTAATTTGCTTTTTTAAGTTCTCAATTCTAAACGGTTTCGGTCGGTGTCAATTCACATTAATCAACGACTTCCGGTAGACTTTAACTGTAAAGCCCACATACGCACAAGTATAATTTGAATTTTAACGTCTGTTTAAAGTGATGGAACTTACTAAGTGTACATTGCTGGATACTTTATTATACAATTGTTGATTGAGTATGATAATTAATGCCTCTATTATTAAATTGCGCAGTGAAATCTCAATTTTTGTAAATTAAATTTTTGATTAATAGATTTTACACATAACTTATCTTAATAGTTATTATCATATAATGTATATTTTATTAAATGTACTACATATAATTACATTTAGAAAATACTATTAATTGTAGAATTTAATGTAAAATAACTGTTTGTTAATAAAGTTCAGATATTAATTTATCCATATCCCAAGCACACACCTATTGTGAACATATATGTTTATAAGTATATATATATATTTATGAATATTATTTCCATATAATTATAAAATTACTTGGAATTTTCTAAGTGGGTTCAATTATAAAGAATAGATTTAAAGTGGTATGTCTATTGATCTATAAATCTATGAAAAAAAAAATAGTCATTATTTTCACGATATATTTTTATATGAATGGGCACCGTACAAACATTTGAATGACATAAAATAAATAAAATGAGTTATTGTACATATAAAATTATTTAAAATGGGTCATGCGTTCGCATTTAATTCTAAATAGTTATTTAAACAATATTTACTAACTGCGTGTTTGCATCTATTCATTAGTATTCTTAGAAAAATAAACTGTAATCTATAAACATAATATAATATTATGTGTTACTTTGAATTGGCTAATTTTAAAGAAGAAAAAAATGTACATATATACTAAAAAACCAGGAAAATCGCTATGCTGAATTTACATGCATATTAGGTTTCAAGTGTTCCTCATCAGTCGTCAATGTGTAGGTAGGTCATTGTAATGGATAGGTTAAATTTTAATTTAATGATAATTCATTACATACAAACATTTTTGCATATTTAACATTTTTGTTTGATTATTTTTGATTTTCTATGCATATTATTTTTTCTATTTTAGATCCCAAAATTTTCGATTGACCAAGGCCTAATTATTACCATTGTATTGTTTATTATGATATATACACCGATTATGTATGTGTTGTATTTGGATTATAAAGACTTCTATTCGATTAAATAAAGATGTCTTAGGGTAGTTATAAAAAAGGTCCAATAAATGATATATTATATGAAATATTTGGACCTTCTTTGTGCTATTTATAGACATTCTAAGCGGTTGAGTTCTTTTTCAATTTATGTTAATGAAGTTATTGTTTGTATGTCAAAAAGCTTGAAAATTTAATTCTAGGTACCTAACCTAACCTCGTGAATTTATTTTACCGCATTCTTAAATTAACAAAAATAAAGTCATAATTATTTTTTATTATTTTTCTAACGTAATTCGTTAAAACCATTAATAAATGTATTTTTTTATTTTAAAAATTAACTTAAAACACGTAATACATAGTTTCTCGTAAATTTTTATCAACATATTTAATCGAAAAAACAAACAAAAAAGTTTATACCTAATCTCAAATGTTAAAAAATAAAATGTAAACAATTTTTTTTAAATTTATATCATTTCTAGAAAATGTTTAATTTTCCTGACTACTTTAAAAATAATCAGAAATTTATATACCTATTATATTTATAGTATAATTTTGTATATACTTTTTACGTGCCAAAGTGCCTGTTAGATATTATTTGTTACTAGAAATGATCCTCGAAGTTAAAGGTTGAAGCATTGTTTTTACTTTAAAATGACAGACACAAAAATAAATTAAAAACATGTTTTCTCAGAATTTAAAATCAAGCCAAAGTTACCTTAGCTATTTCAGTAATAATAATATTCATTTCGAACGTAAAATGTGTTTCTTTTTAAATTTAACTAACTATTTACTGTTGAAAATGAGCGGTATCACATCCTCTTAATTCATGAGCTTATCGAAGATGCATATATGTGGGTGGCTTTATACTTGATTTAGCTGACTATATAAAACAAGAGATCAAATAGTCAGTTATTCTGATAATAGTTAGAAAGTATGCTACACGCGTACTTTTGAATAGTCTTTTACTATTTCAATATTTGTTGTGCGTAGACGCCATTTTCAAAATAAAGTAATACGTTGTGGATGTTTTTCAGTTAGATGGTTACTGGCTACTGGTTAGTAGTAGAATAAAATTCATTATTGGATAGATTAATTTGACGTCTCTCGTCCTCGCGTGGGTGTATAAATTATTAAAACAGACTACACCCCCTGCATCTAATGTATTTAATGTAGGTATAATGTTCGATTGCCGGTGATGTAATGTGTAAGTCACGAAAACGCGTACACCGCAGTTATAATAATGTATAGGCTCGTGTATGTATAGGTAATAGTACAATAATAACTATTGATTGAGATGAATTGCGCAAGGAAAACGATCCATCTATCTATCGACGTTAATGCGAAAACCGAAAGGGTCGACGGCGGCGCAGGTGCATACAGATTCAGGGTGTAATTACATTAAACAAATAATAATAACTACGAGAAAGACAGATATTAATAATAGTTTGTGATTTCTCGACTCTCGTCGATCATTAATTTCTATTCTCCCCCCCCCCCAGTTTGGACCGACATAGTAATACAGTGTCGGCCGTCGGGTAGGTATACATATTATTTTTTTTACTTTTTAGCCGTTGCTGGCGTGCACTGTACCTTGCGTATGTCGTTTCTTCTGCAAAAACAAACAACGACTAACAGGTCGATTAGGTTATATCAATCGCATTATTGCTGTCGCAAAAATATTTCTCACCGGTGTTCGGAGCGATAAGATCACGACTGTAATAAAACGGAAAGAACTTTTCATGTAACTGTGCAGTATATTATACTAATAATTGTACTGTACAAGACAAGTCTGTGGGCTATAAGGTTTGGACACTTTTTGTTTCCTCTCGTTGTGCGAGGGTGCGACGACTTCTCTATTCACAATGAGATCACCGGCGCCGGGCGGCCAACTTGTGCGCAAGGTCGTTCCGAAGCTTCGGCCGAAACGGTTGACGTCATCTGACCGTCGCCGACGATAACACATCGTCGCTCCGGCACTGATCTCGTTTTGAATAGTGTACGCCGTGTGTGGGTAAGTACTTCGTTTCAAGCGCGGGAAAGAAATGTACAATTGAATCGTTTATCATACATTTTATTGCATATTATAATATTATGATTCATTTGTTAAGTATAATGCTGTATAGTTCAACACGGTATTACAGTCAACTTAGTTTAAATGGCTTCTTTTATAAATTATGAATGAATATTATGTCAGTATGTCATGATCGATTAGAATGATTTCATTTTTGTTTTTTTTCATTCTTGTATAGTTTTGTATATTTACAACCTATATCTATTAGGTACTCAATACTTTTTTTATTTATATGAAAATGTATTGTTCTTGCTACTAAATAAACTAAATACTAATTGCCACGATAAAGCGCAATTTGTTTCAATAACCAAATAAATAAATAGCTAATTACCTAGTGATATTAAACAAATTTATTTGTACATTGATTTACCAACAATTAATAATAATATATATGAATTATAATTATTATGCTGACTGTGTTACTTTCTAGCTTCTTATCAAACAATATTTTAGAATAATATGTTCCTTTCTATACAAAACTTACGAATATACCATTATTAAATGTTATTACATATAATTTAAGCTTATATATTATTACTACAATTGTTATATGCAATTATACGTTATATATTTACTTAATTGTTTAAACAACATGGTGTTTTTATTGATGTGGTATAGAGTGGATATTCTTATAATTAATACATTAATTCTAAACAAGTCTTGTAGCTTATAAGTAATTAATCATGCAGCGAAATTAACGATACAACGTATAAAATATTCATTTAGATTGCACGAGTCATTGGCGTTTAAAAAAATTTATACTTATTATTTAAAAATAGATGAGTTGTGAAATTATGAATATCGTATAATAATATTATAATTTACAATATATTAATTATACGATCGAATCAAATCTTATGCGTGTATATTCGTGTGACTAACTGGTTAAACATAGTTTTAAATTAAAATATAATAACGTGTACAAAATTGTTTCATAAACTATATTGTAGTAAACAAGATTTTATGTAGTTAACGCTTTAGGCTTTTATAACCCTTATAGCTTGCAATATTATTAAAGTAATATTTCTATCTATACGATTCCCTCCCATTTTGTAGACTGCTGATTATAATTAACCTAAAATCTTTAAAAAATGTATTATAAATAATAAAATTATTAAAAGGTTAATTTATGATAGTCTTTAGGAATAATAACTTTTAATCATTTTTTGATTTTTAATAATTTCATTGTAATTAATTCAAACATTTCAAACATACTATGGTCAATATTTGTTAATTATTGTTCAATGCTCATTGTCATTAACATTCAAGTTATAATAATCTACATAAAAAACTATTGACTTATTTTTTATTCATATTTTTTTGAAGCTTGAAGTTTACAATATTGATTTCTGAGAATGTTTTTTCACATTTATGATATTTATAAAAATGTATTATTTTATACTGTACATACTGTATTTGTGAATTATATAATATTATTAATTGTATGTCTAAAGATTCTCTTAGCGTTTATTCATTACACTATTAAGAATAATAAGTTAATAAACAATGAGCAACGTGCTATGAATAAGAGTGTGCATATTTACTAATTATGTAATTTAAAAATTATGCAACTCTTGAGTTTTAGTAATGATTTAGTCTGTGTGATGTGTTCTTTATGTACCTAATTAAATCATTTCTTACACAGTCGTAAATTAGGTTTATAATTAAGTTTAATGCTAAAAAAATTTATGATACATGAATATAACTTTCAATAATTAAATAGTTGAGCATAGTTCGTATGGTAGGGGGAAAACTATCCTTAGAGTAAAAGGCCTATTCAGTATAGGTGTATAACCTATTATTATTAGATAGCTTGATGTTATATATTTAATTTATTTAATTAGATATTTAAAACTGATTTAGTGTCATCAGTACTCGTAAACACTGAATACTCGACACCAATTAGTTATTTAAACGGTTTTAATTATTGAAATGTACCCGTAAGCAGTTTACCTGTCCTCTTAATTAACTAATCATTATTTTAATGTAAATCTTCAATCAAAATTTTCAATAGACAATATTTATTTGTTTTTTAACTTAACCATCAAACATTATACTGTATAATAACTAAATCACTATTAAATTTATTAAAATCTCTTCTCTTCGCTTAAAATTACAATTTAAAAATTTCTGTTGTTATCATATTGTCTTTACTTTAATTCTATTTTTCTGTATTATATAATGTTTGCCATATAATTATTTTGAGCTAAATACTTTTTATACATACATATATATATATTTTGTACTTAAATATTGCGTTATCGTTATTACTTTATTTATTTTGTATATTATACATAATGTGGGTTATACAACACATATATACTGTATGCAGTAGTCTTATACTTTGACATCATATGATAAATTGTCTCCATATTATCTAAATATTATACCAAACTTACCATTTAAATTAAAATATTCTCGAGTCTTTGAATTCTATACTCAAAAACTTACATCTAGTAATAAATTATAACATTACTTTAATATATATTCATAATATAATGTTTTCTTATTGTACAAATTATTTATCACTGAAAGGTAAAATGGTTTTTTTTTTTGGTTAAATAACGTACTAAACTATAATTTTTTGCAACTGCATGCATACACATATCTTGCTTGCTCTAGTTTTATCTACATTTTTATTATTATTTGCTTATCAGTTTTCGTCAAATTATCAACATTTTTAATCTAGCAAATAAATGTGTTCACATTTTACTCATATTTTATCCAGCAAAATCAAATGCGTGAACCAAGTTTCTCTGTGCGTAACGCCTATCTAATACTCCGATTGGATACGACGACATTGACACATATATTGAAAACTTTTAAAGGGTGTTTGGAAGAAATAATATCTTTCTCATAATATATATATATTATTACGTCATATATCTGATCATATTTTGGGAAAGTTAAACGATCTTTAGGATGGTTTAGTCCCACTAGTCCCCCTATTTGTGTCCAAGCACGACAGGTGTTTTGACTTTTGGGATGCTTAATAATAAACTTTGTGTTCAGAACACGGAGTACGACATCGATACCTGCAATATACCTTAGCAATATATCTTTATACACTGATCAACGAGCGTATATAATTGTGCATTGTGCGCTATAGTGTAGGTAGCAGTTTATCTACACACACAGTAAAAACCCGTAACGGCGAAAAGGATAAGCAAGGGAAACCGTTGTTTCCTTGTTTATATATACATGGTGTATTATATAGGTTCGCTCTACAACTTGTCCCCCGTCGCACATGAATGCTTGCAACGTGCGCGCGTGGATGTATTATACTAAGGCTCTCTTGAAATTAGCAATGGAATGTATAGGTCAACAATCTCGGAGCAACCTTGACGCGGTCACCTGGTGTTTATTCGATAGCAATAATTATTATTATTTGAACCGTTGTTGCACTTGGGAACGTTTAAAGAGAAGGTATAGAGATGGCGCCAACATATAAATATTATAATAATATACGTCCAACACATGTACACGCATATATATATACATTATGTCCAAACACATGCAAAGATATCGGAACTCGCCTTGAGCTCGCGTCATTATAATCACCCGTAAACGGACGGATCGCAACTATAAAATATATTATATCTAATCTACGCGACATAATAATATATAGTACGGGTATCTTCTTAATTATTATTATTATTATTATTTTTTTTTTTTTCATGAAAATTATTATCCCATGATATATTAATCTATACATTTGTATATTATGTTTTTTTAGCATAGTATATTAGCATGTTTTGATATTTTATTTAGTAAACAAAATAGTTAGTAGGTATCTTTGTTTATAATATGTTTTATAATACTTGGTGTTTTTATTTTTTTGTTTTTGTTTTTTTTTTTTTTTTTTTTTTTTTTGTCAATACCTACTTTATTAAAAATGATCCAATTCATGATAAATAATTAACTAAATTTTAGATTAGGAAGTAAATATATTAAAAACTAACGAGTAGCGACTCTGCTTAGTCGTTTTTCTTTACTAAAATAATATTAAAGTGACGTCATTTTGTATTTAATTATACTTATACATTTGCATTTTGGCAATGTATTACAGCATGTGCCTAAAACTATAATATATTATACTTGTAGAACCTTGTGGAATGTGAAAAAAATTAGTGAACTACATTCCATATTACTATTACATATTCAATTAAACGTTAGGTACGTATATTATAAACTGCAATCGTTTGAACTGCATATCGACAAAGTATCAATATAAATATATTTATGCGCAAAACAAAAGTAGTTTCATATGAATTCTCAGTATTTTCATATGACGAGTACGAGTAAGCGAAAGTTATATTACTCATATTAATATATTATAATAATTACAATGATGATGACGAGCTGTTTCTGAACAATGAATAATCTATTAAAGTTTTGTTGATCCTTAATGGTTTTTTGCCGTTAGTATGGCAGATTATGCATCAACGAAAAATATTTTAAATTAACATTGACGTCTCCGTTGCATTTTGAATATATTATTGTAATTCATTACACTTCTCGTTGAGTTTTATTCGTCTTATATTCGTACAATATATTGTCCATTTCCATTACATTAATAGAATATTATAATACTATTAGATATAACTTTAAATTCATAATAAAAAACTAATCATCGCTAATTTTGTTTTGGTCGTCAACTTATATACAATTATTACATCAGAAATCTTTTCAAAATAACATTTGTTATGATTATTATTAATTTATTGCAGTATGGAACATGCATACATTTTTATTGCTCTTTTATAATATAATACGTATAATAAATATCATTATGGTATTACACGACTCGTCTGAGTTTTAGTCAGCATCTATTTTGTTATTTTTAATTGTTGTTTTTAATTAACAGTGTCCGGATGTCCGGAACGAACACGTTCACTATTCAATTGCCAGTCGATGAGTAACGGACGTCATCGATAGTCTCCCGGGCAATGAGGGATACATAAAATATTACCGTCTGTGACGAATGACGTTTTTGTTTTTGTGTTCCTGTCGCCACATAATAATATATCACGCGTATATAACACTATATATTATTATATTTTCATTGAAATCATCAATTTATTATCCATTGGGTGCACGCCCGATAAATTCATGTGAATTATTATTTTATAAAAATGTTCATGTCATATTATATATTCCAATATTTGTATAAATATATCAAATACGCAAGGACGTGTAGTGTGTACTAAGACGGACGTTGGTGTTAGATTCACTGCTTTTGAAAATGTAGGATGTCTAATTATAATTGATTATTTGATATTTCATTCATTATGGACTTTAAATAAAACGATTTTTTGTAATATTTAAGGAGTACTCTGTATGATCATACAAACTTCTGTTTTTCAAATGAGAACCTTTCTTTTTTATAATTAATTAATTAGTGATATTTTTTTTTTGAGAATTCAAAATTCGAATAAGTATAGTTTTTCATTTTCTAAAATATTTGTATTAAGAATAATAGACTTTAAAAATTGTTATGCAAATGAATGTTTTTTTCGGACCTAGTATCTATTACGTTAAATATTGATAGATTAATATTAATTACTAGAATTATTAAATTGCCACAATCTTCATCTTAATTTTTGGACCTAATATTCTTAGTACACTTAGTTAAATAAATCAAGAACTATTCGTTTGAAATTTATTTTAAATATGTTATAGTTTTTAGAAAAACATTATATACTAATAAATTCATAGTAGATAAGAGGGTATGTTAGTTTAAAAATAGGATGCTCCTAAAGTAGTTCAAAATACGGTCCTAAGTATACAAAAAATTAAATTTTGAATAACTGTATTATTGAAGAAGAAAAGGAGTGCTTTTGTGCTCGATGAATTGCTGTATAATATGTACTATGTTACTGTTTAATTTTTTTTTCATCATTGATCTCTCTCCATCATTCTAAAATCATTCTTATGTCACTGTTCCACAGGTATATATCCTATTCATAGAATATATTATCTATGGGAATTTTGCATTCGTTTCTCATTTTATCGATTGGTGGCTAGTGCTATATTGCTATAGCTTATATGTCTAAAGGTGTTTCGACTTTCTCGATCAATCACCATGTATAGAAACACACTACATACGTCACAACTCAAAAGTAATGTAGGTACATGCGTGTGTTATGAATTATGATATCATTGTATAGACAAAGCTATATATTCGGTCCGATTTTCTCAACAACTCGGACGATTAATATAAAACGAATAATGATTAATGATTTCAGTGGTCGTTACGTATCTTATGTATAACAATAATTGAAACAAAAGTGCATAGTATAATACTTCAAAGACTATAATATATAATATATATACTTAATAGCTATTTACACAAGTGACAAGTATAAAAGTCTTGCTAGTGTATGTGTGACCTTTTTACTCAGTTGAAATGGTATAATACATTATTTATGATTCATTTATGTGAATTGAATGTATTTAAATAAAAAAAATCCCAGTATTATGACACTGTTAAGAATTCTAAGTAATTAATTATAATTTACAATTAATGAATAATGACGAAAAAATTAGTTGCTAAGATCTGTTAATTCATATTTTTACTAGTAAATATTTTAAATTTTTCAAGTGTTTAAATTTCATAACTATAATGTAGTTAAATGATAGTATTTGCATCAATATTATTAAACAATGAAAAATTGTCGAGAAAAACCATAAAAAAAATAATTCTTAACGTATTACCTATATTCTTTTATTATATGTACCTATAAGTATAAGAAAACTGATTATCCAAAGTTCTTCTGAATTTCCCATTGGAATTATGTTTTTAAAAATTTATTTTCTTGAGTTACTGAATAAAATGTCAATTTTGGGTCTTCTTAAGTATCAAACAACTGCATTTTACAAAATGGATGGCATGCTAAATTGTGTAGTTTTTTTTTTATTTAATTTCATTAGGTGTATTACTTTTTGAAGGTTTTATCAAAATAACTGGATTTCAAAAACTATTATGAATAGTAAGAAACTCTATGTGTTAACCATTTATTAATGGTTTTAAGTGGTTTTAATATAGTTTGTTTAAAATTAAAAATATATAAAACTATGTTATAAACTCAGAATGATTACACGATTACGATGGCATTTTTATAATTATTACATGCTATAGTTTGTAGGTAGTAATAGTTACTAAAATTAATTATGTTTGTATATTGTATGTGTTGTATTCATCGAAAAATAGTAGGTCTACCGGTTGTCGCGTTTTTTTTTTTTTTAACCATATGGAAACTGAGTCGTGAAATGGGGGGGGGTGGTAAATGGGATTCGACTAATTCGTAGGATCGCTGATCATAACCAAAAACTTATATATTTATATATGTATACACTATACACAGACACACAGTATACACAAACTTGTATGTATAGGGCGTCTAATACCTATATTGTTAACTAATAATATTATGGTGTTGATGATTATTGACGATGACTAAAAAACATGGTGGGTATGGTGGTGCATAAGTATATATACACGTCATAATATTTAGGAAACAATATATGAACTTTGTTTATTGTTTATCGTCAAAATATGATTAGGAGTTAAGTTTGACCGTTCGTCCCAGCTTCTGTTTTTTGCGTTTTTAAACACAATTTGTATCGTGTGCGCGGTAAAACCGTATATGCTTGCATAGCAAGTATATACTAAAATATTATAATAATATATAATCACGTATATGTTGTTGTTATTATTAATGTTACGTAGAAGGGCAGAGAATCGTATTTGGATCAATTAAATATGAATCTGGTCGTGACCTCGGGCAATTGAAGTCAATTGACATATTATAACAATACAGTAGAGTCCGTGTTGTATAAGTGTATAATGTATACACGAGATATTATAGACACCGTGGTAACTACAGCGTACATATAATGTATAATGTATTAATATTATCATATACACAGTTTTGTACACATATATAGTATAGTAGCACTGTATCAGCAGACATTGTATATTATTTTGTTTAGTAATGTTGTACCCGTGTTTTAAAGTTTACTTTACTACGATTTATGAGTTCTGTAGACGACAGCAACGCGACGCAGCTAATTGGCCAAACGGGACAATAATGAACGATTTGACAAACAATGTCAAATTTTACTAAATTAGCTTTTAAATGTTCGTCAAAATTGACACATATGTGGAAAGTATGCATAAAAATAGGTACTATTTTAAAAGATACAAACTTTTAAGATGGCCTTTCTTAGGGTTAAAGTTTCTACTTTCTACTCTTTTTAGATTTCTAGAATTTAGATCCATACTGGTATAATGTGAATACACCCCGTGTCGATGGCCTAGTATTATTAAGAACAAACCAAAACATAATGTACGTTATTCTAAATATATATATTATATATTCAACATTGTATATCAACAGCGTCAGTATAATAATTTAAAAAACCGTTGCTTGCTGCAAGTTTTAAGGGACATATAAAATTTAAGCTTGTTGAAATCAGTAATCACGGTGATCTATTTAATACATATATAATATATTAAATAGAGTAATAAATATAACAATAAGCTCTTTTATTATTATTTTGTCGGAAATACACTAGCTTTTATAAACCGTTCAATAACCAACACTTCTGTGATATGATACGTTGTGTATTATTAAACGTAATACGTATTTCTTTTAGCTTAAATACTCATAAGGTCATAAGTCATAACTCTAAAAAAAGGGGTATTTGAAAGTTTTTTAAAATATTTTTGCTACATAATTTGAAGTTGTTATACAAAATTTGAATTATATATATATATATATGTATATATTCTCTATTTTTTACTTCTTTAGTAATAAGTTTTACAAATTTTAAAGTATTTAAAGTTATAAATGAGTGAAGTTAAATGGCACATAGAAAAATTGTAACAGATTTTTTTACAGTTGTATTATTGACTTAATAATAGGCCACTCATCGAAACTATAAATACTAAACTCATAGCTTAACTAAAAATTAACTACTAATCAAAATTTGATTATTATTATTAGCATTTGTGAAATCTTCCCCTAACTTTGATTTATTAACAACGAGTCAAAGTTTCCGATAAAACTCATTTTTTAATTTCGGGGGCTAATTTTGCATATCTCCTGATATTATATTTATCGAGTTAGGACCAATAATTTCAAAATTTAGTAACTGATTGTAACCAAGTGTGTAAATTTTATTCTCGGAATTATGAAAACTTAAACACTGAGGCAAGTCTCCGACATGGTAAAATTAACCTAAATAATTTGTAAATTATAGCTCTTTATTAGAAATTAATTAAAAATTTAATACTAGAAATTTGAAGTGATGTCCGTGGGGACTAGAGAGATGTTATTAACGTTTAGTCGACAATTCTTCTTCGACATAGTAAAATATTAATTTATAAATTTCTGGATTGAACTTATAACTATTTAAATATTAAGCTTTAAACTTTACAAACTGTTTGATATAATTATTAATTTGGACAAGGTGGGGAGGACTAACTTCTGCACACACGTGATTACAGTTAGTTATTAAATTTCAGGTTTGATCCTGAGTAAGATTTGACGGGTCAAAGTCCAGGGGGCCTGTGTAAAGTTAAGTTTCAAGAAATAATATTTGTTTTTCTCAAAAACTGGTGAGAAATAGTTTGATGTCGGTTATATTAAGACATAAAGTACTACCTTTTGGGATTGGTCCGGAAGGAATTGAACAAAGTCGAAGGACTAATTTCACTAACTTGATTATTATTTTTAATTGAAATTCTAAGGAAAATATTTTTCTGAGAAATAAGTAAGTGAAAATATATGCTGTATTTAAAAATAAAATAAAAAGTAAAAATATAATTTTTTTTATAATAATGGTTGCTTGATTTGAACCGTCGACGTTTTTTTATCGTGAGTTGGGACCTAGTGACCGATTTTATGACGTAAAAAAATTTAAGCGTCATCATAATACATATAGTATACTGTTGATTATAAATAGTAAATATTATTTCTTATAATCTATTATTATACACAATGAAGTATGATTCAAAACCTTTACGGCCAACAATTCAAAATTCATTATGGATTTTAATTCACATTTTTTTTTTTTATTGGTTTAAAATAATATCATACGATACTTTATAGTTTTGGGGAATTATATTATTTGTATTATTTATAATTATATTTAATTAGCTTTTATCATCTTTGCATAATACATATTATTATAATATAGAACTTTCTCATTTTGCTTAAAAAACGGGCAAAATAAAAATAACTACCGTCAGCGTGAAAACTGAATTGTATTATAATGTGCCGTATACGTATATAGACCAGACGCGCAATACTATCATAGAATAAAATTAATTTTTGTGGTATTATAGCGTCTACAAGACTACAACCACAGTTTTACAATAGGTATATCGTGTATGTGTGGTTATGATAAAATGGTTATCGCGATCAAACATTTTCTGCGGGCCGTGTGTCGCCGCGTTTTGCGACGGTTTGAAAATAGGACGACCCCGTTAACTGTCAGCAAACTGTGTGCAGGCGGTAACGACGCCCCCGTTATGGATATACGATGACGACGATGTTTGGTATACTATAATATTACTATACAAATGTATGAACACGCGGGATGACAGGATGACGGGCGCCTGAGAACTCGTACACGTGCACGATGATTATTATACGTTACTAGGTACAGTTTGGTAATATATGTATCTGCTGCGACGGAGAGGTCGGTGGTTGTACATACAATGTACATATTTCGCGGGCTGCAGTGTCAGTGAGTTCGTTCTGTCGTATTTTTATTTATAGCTGTTATAAGAATGAGGACGGGAAATGACGAGGAAGAGTATATTAATATAATAATATAATATATCTAAATATTTTTCGGTACAACGCTTGTGATGAATGCGATGCCTGTAATCGATCGACGAGGTCGGCGGCGCCGCAACACTTTAAAATGAATAATGAATAATGGTATTATTACAATATTTATTATCTACTGTAATATGATTGTGCGTAATAATAATAACACGCGTGTGCGTTATTTGCCGTATTACATTTTATGTATAATATTGTTATTATTTACCCGTCCGGGCGTAGCGAAATAATATTATTAGTTGCCATTTCCGGTTGTAAACGATGTCATATTTAATAATGTATAATTTTATTCTTCAGTATTATCCCAAGCCACGTTTAATATTAGATGTATAATAGTATTGTGTAAGTATTGCACCATAATCACTTGAATAATTATTTGGCACGTGTTGTGCATATACATATAGGTGTAGATAACAGATTCGATGACTTCCGAGTATAACTGTTATTAAGTTTAAATAATCAAAACCCCGCAATATTTCCGATGAAATAAATTTGTAGTAATGTAAAATGTCGTGCGTAATAATAATAATATACACAAATGACATGAAACAAGTTTAGCTTTTAGTTTGCAGTATAATACTACCAATATGTATGGATTTATTACAATCATTTAGAACTAATGTATTGACAAAGCTACCTTACTGAAAAATATTCGATGATTTTGGGAAGTAGACTATTCTCCAAAAAATAATCTGAACTACTATTTGACAAAATAATAAGTAATGATTGTTAACAACACTAAAAAGTGTTATTAACTAATACCAGACCAAATAAAGATCATTCAAACCGTACTCTAGTAGTCTAATGTACATTTGGTCCAAAAATGAAAAAAAAATTATAGGTGCCTTTGAAGCAAAGCATACAATAGCCCCAATAACTCATATTATAATCTATCTTACTCATCCTTGGTCGTTTAATAATTTTAATTTTGAAGTGCGTTTGTCAAAAAAAATAAGTGGATTTAACTTAATTGGAAGAATACTCATTAGACGGTGAGCAGGTACTGAATACTGATGAAATATATTATATAGCTCTATAAACTTTGTAATAATATATAATATAAAAATATAACAAAATTAAAGTTTTAATTAACTTTTTTGTGTATTTTGTAAACGAGTTAAACAGATTGTCTTCAAGAGTATCAGTAAATTTCGTATACAAAATATACCTCTTTCAATAAAGCTAAAGCTTCAGTTATTATGTGTTAGTAAACCTTATAAAGCTGCAAAAGTTTAACGCATTTCGTACATGAAATAACAAAATTTAAAATGTACAAATTAAAATGTCACCTACAATTATAGAGATTGTCTTAATATCGTTTTATAAGGCATGACCCAATTGCGTTTCTGAATAACAACTAAACATTTTTCTCAAGCACCCAAGTTTCTTATACAGTGATGAGTATAAGAAAAAAGAATTATTGCAATTATAGATGATGTAGGTATCGTGAATGACGTGAATCGAGTATTGTATAATAGAGACAATAGAGTATACGAAAACACAGAGAGCTCTTATATTTAACTATGAATGCATGATATGTGTTATATACGACTGTATGAGATACACGAGTTAATTGTATAGCATATGGTTATTGCTACCTACTGACCTATTCATAAAATTAGTGCAATAGTGTGTTATAATATATTTATACATTTATAAATATAAAACAGTTAGAATAATTTATGTTATGTATATTCGTAGGAAAAACAAAATGTGTTTATCCATTTTTTAGCTTTAACAAAACAAGTAATTATTTTTGTTTAAAATTACGTTGGAGTTTAATAATGATTTTTTTTTCTAAATGTAAATATTAGGTCAGCGTAGCTGCTGATTATTTTTTTTTTTTGAAATTTGTTATCTATAACAAATATCCAATAGTTGTTTTAAGTTTATTGACAATATTGTGTAAATTCATACGAATGTAATTCACCACTTACCTATTTAATTAATAATACAAAATAAATAGTATAATTTATAATATATTATTCGGATTTCATAAAAGATGTACTTATTTATTTTAGTACGTCAAGTACAAATTAGTCTCTCGAGATCATTGTCTTATTTGTGTAAGTTGCCTATTGCGTAGTATTTAATCGTCGAATACTAAACAATATTATTTCATATTATATTTTATCTTTATTTAATCCTGTTTAACTATATGAATATTATGATAGCGTATTTTAGTTGGATTAATACAATTTTATTGTTTTGATATTTTGTTCTTCCTAGTATGTTTCTTATGACATAATATTATTTGTAAAGTAATAAGTTATTAACTCAAATACTAAATTATAATTTAAATTGCTGAATACATGCATTTTGTTGTGTCTAGTCGTTTTAATACAAAACTTGAATTAAAATAAAACTATATTTTCATTAAAAACTAAAGTACTTATATGAAATTGATTTTTGTATGCATTGATTCGTTATTTAATATACTCGTAAATAAAATAATAAATATTCATTTTATTAAAAATATTATTTTTATCTAAAACAGTAATTAAATCTCACGAACTTTTTTGTTTTAAATTTGATTTTATTTCATTATGAATACATTATAATATTTTATTAATAAAAATTTGATCTGTTTTTAGATATCGGATTCTTTTCCGGGGATATATTTCCAGCTACTATTGTTGATCCTTCGTCCAGCAGGAGCCGCTCGTTGCCGTCTCCGCCAATTCAATGGATGTCATCCCGCAGGAAGCATGGTAAGTTGAAGAATTATGTTTCTATATCTATAAATATTCTTAAGCATTAATACTAAAGGTTATGTGGTAGATATATTTAAATATATGTATATTATGGGATGCATAGCCTCTCTCTGACTCATCAAGTGTTTCGGACGAAATCGTTTATATTCCTCCATATTAACCGATGCCAAATTCGTCGATATACGATGATAATAATTATTATGAAATCCGAAAATTGGAAAATCTTAGTAATAGCAATAGTCAATACTATTAAGTATGAAGTATAAATAAATACGAAAATACAGCTTACGGTGTGTATAAAATAAGTTTAAAAAATAAATTAAAAACTATGAACTTTGCAATGAATTTTTACTACAATACACTGCTTTTATACAATATTATGCAGAATACATACACACACACACACACATATATATATATATATATTATTATAGTAATACAGATAATATAATAATAACAATATAATATTGTTGTTGTGTGCACTGCAGCGTCCTATCTAGTATGTATTATATTCACGTGCATATGTTTTTTTTCGTGTCGGCCATATGATGCCAATGTCCGGAAAATGTACCAAAGCACAGCAGCAATCGGATAATAAAAAATAGTTAAAAAAAAAAAAACAATGCACTATAAGACACGTTAGAATGCTTACATTTTGTAGCGGATCATTAATTAAATTTTATAATATATATTTATTATTATTATAACTTCTCGCACACACATCGTAGGCCGGTCATCACTACCATCACACCCTATCCCATCCAATCATCGCGTTATTTAATAATAGTATAATAATATAATATTATAGTGCGGCCGGTGGAGGGAAGGCACTTTGCCGCTCGTTCATTCATAAAAACGACAAGTGAAATCTACACGGTTTTGGTTAATAAATACCACATTGTTTTTCCGTTATCGTTTTTAATGTTTTCGATGATGATCACCATCGTTGTTATCGATGACGATGATTAAGATTATTATTATTATGATGATTATGATGACGGTCGATGTGTATGCGTGTATGTGTTATGGGGAAAGAATAATAATAATAATAAAAAAAAAAAAATTGTTATCTACAGTCCTTGGTCACGCCTGTAAATTTTTATTATCTACAAATAAAATAATAATATGTAGGTAAATATATAGTAGTATTATAATATTAGGTGTGCATTTGAAGCGCAATATTGTGAATTTGATATTGCCGCTCGGTGTTATGGTGAATGATGATGCGTTAATGTAATACATATAATATCATTAGATCGTTGCTCAATTCTCGCCGATTGTCGATTGAAATAAAAAAAATAACAATATGTATTAGTACATGACGTATGTGTGAATATTACATTAGTATTTATATTTTACATCGCAATTACGTTGTGATTTTTAAAATTATGTATTCATCTATTTTTTACATTACTTTATATTGACAATTTTTTTTTCTATTACTTTATAAGGCACAAGGTTTTTTAATACACGCATTTATGTATCTACAATTAAAGATATAGGTATATTGATTTTTTTTTTCGAAACACGTTGTTTCCGTATTATGGAAAATGTTTAGTTTGTAGAAAGAAAAAAAACGAGATTTGTACATTACTACTTTGATTATTTAAAATTTATACTTCACAGTTGTCAGTTTTACATACAAAATTACGTTTCATTGGTAATTTTTTTACTGTCCAAAAGTGCATAAATAGAAGTCTCGGTAGACATTGACTTCAATATTACATAATAGTTAAATAATCAAAAACTTAAATTCAAAATAATTATAAGCTAAAATGATCATGTCAGGATTATAGGTTTATTGTACCTATTATTGTGTAATGTGTATTATTAATAATATTATGATATTATCTTTGTGTGTGTAAAAAATGTATTAAAAATAAATATTATATTAGTTTGGCACTGAATTTTTCCTGAATAACAAAGTATTATAAATAATACTATTATTTATTAATTATTAATATATATTTTTTTCACTTTGAATTATATTTGACTCGTGTATTATAAAACTATTTCAACAATTTAAATTACTTTAGGAATGATGAATAATCAATATGTTCCGGTTTCTTATTACTTATGAGTTATTAATTATTATACATATATATTTAATTGGTTATAATCATTTTAAAAGACAATACTCAATTATATAAATAATAATTCAAAAATGAAATAAGTTTTATTTTTCATCAATGAAAACTCAATAAATAAGTTAAATGATTAATGAAGTAAAATCACATGTTTCATGAAATCAATTTAATTATATAAACACATTTTAAACGGTTTTTCTGATAAGATAAAAAAAAAAATACAAATTACAGTTCAATTCAATGTTGTATTTTTTTCATCTGGAAATAAATGTATTTCAACAAAAATTACAACATTATAGTATTATTGTGTTAAATGAGTACGATGAATGAATAAACAATATTCTTGTTTAGCCTTGTTAGCTGTTCATCGAATAAAATTATTAATAAAATATTTAAATCCAATCGTGATATTAATTAAGTCTTTGAAAAACGTTGTTAACAATTCTTGGTAATACTAATTTAATTTTAATATTAATTTATTTTTCTTAGGTAAATAATAAATATTTAGGGAATAAAAAAATGTTTTATTTTATAAAGTCCAGTAGTTATCATAATATAATTTATGGTTTAATTCTATACTAGTAGTTTGTTACGGTATTCTAAGAACTACCAATACAAAGTTTATCTTGTTAATGTATTTCTCAGATATAATTATGAATTCAGAATTAAGATCGACATTCTGGCTGGAAGAATGGTATATTCTATAGAATTTTAGAAACACAGATAAATAGAAATACAATGAATAATATTTTAATAACGAACCTGGACACTAGATGTTTACCTTCATTTCTCATTCTTTCAAGATAAAAATATGATACACAAAGGATAGAAAATTATTGTAGCCAAAAAATTGACTCTACATAAACTCTGATAAAATTAAAATCGGTGCTATGGTAGATACTTATGTTAAATGTACTATATTATTGTGATTTTGGCACTGTGAAGACGAAGGCTACCATTTGGCGCTTTCTCTCTCTTATAAATAAAAATATCAAATTTTTGTTTCTAATAAAAGAGCATTGGAAATATCACATTATAAGATTATTATAAATTATTATACCAACCTATAAAGATATTTGGGATTTAGCACTCGGAGTAATCGGCAACAGCAGTGTTTCTACTTTCTATACATACGGTTTTTATTGTAAAATCATGAGTCATACTGACTTGTGAGATATTTTGAGCTATAGAACATGAGTAAAAATGTGGAGTAATTTACCAAAAAAAAAGAGATTCTTTTTTAACACAAATAATCTTTAAAACTTTCAATTATTTTTGTCGAAATGTCGATTTATGCCTGAAAAATAAATACAGTACTTAATACAATTGGACAAAAATTTAATCATTATTACATTTATACATGTACTTAATATGTATTATATAAAGTTATGAGTTGTACTTGTCGATATAAGAATTACGAAATGCAATAAATATCTCTCAATAGATAAATTGATAATTAATTTACACGATATTTGAATATTTTGTATACATCGATGTAGGCATATTATATCTCGTACAGTTATTCTGCACAATGTAATAAAACTTAAAAGTTAACGTCTAGTAGATTTTCATTTTTTTTTTCCACACGATTATTTGGCGTGCGCACCTCCTAATCGTCGACTGGTTAGCAATTTTCGTTGGGAAATAAAAATATTAAAGATACAATAATAGTGTTAGGTGTGATTAGTGTATATTATATCGATATAACTAGCGAGTTGTTGGATAGTCGGCGGCGGGTTTTTTTAGCATATACCATCCACGAGGTATAAACCAAACAGACGCCAAAGTGCGCGTGCGAAGATCTTGCGGAGTATTCGTTGCGGGTAACCCTTTTCCATCCGACCTCCGGCTGCATACGTTCTCGTGTTCTAACGTGTGTTACAAAAACACATACGCGTCCGCTCGCCGCGCGCCACTACTGCCACCGCCGCCGCCGTTCACTGCTTAGTTCGACTTCGGAATCGGTTCAGTTTGTTACCGACGGTTAGACGCTGAACACTGAATCTGGCGTGCGGTACTTAAACACGCAGCTCTCTCTCTAAATCTTTTTCTTTATTTTATAAACTCTATTCGTATCTATTATTTTCGAACGATCGTTAATATTATTTATAATAATTTTATTATTATTATTTTTTGTTTTTTTTTTTTAGAATATACATATTTTAGTGTTGTTTATCGTTTTGTGTACCATATCGCGGTAGTCTCTAATGTGCGTCGACGTTTCACGCGATCCGAGACCGTCCGTTTCGAGCCGTATCACGACAACGGGTCCAGTTCGATAGTAATACTTGTGAAAATAATTTAATACAGTTTAATGAATAAATAATCAGTAGGTACAGCACACAACAGAGATATTCACAAAAAAAAAAAATAATAAAATAAATAAATAAGTAAATAATACAATCGTAATAGTCACGGACATTTTTTATGACCGGTTTAATAGAACGATGCACACATTCCGGTTGCCGGAGTTCCTGAAATGCGTCAAGAATTATCTAAACAAAAAAGGTAAATACCATTAGTCTGTCGGCCAAGCTACGGGTCCCCCAGCTCGGTAAAATGCCAAAACACAACGTATACGTGCGTAAAATAAATTATCACATGTGGGTACTTTGGTGCCCGGTTCATTGATGGTATAATTAAATATAGACAAAATAGTAGTAGGCATTGTATCGTTAGGTTTGTCGGTTGGCGAGTTTACACGAATTGTAGATAGGCGGTGTACTGGTGTCGGTGGTGATAATTACTATTTATTATTGTTATCGATATCCGTCGCATCGGCGTGTGTAGTGTGTTTGTTTTCGGATGTTCGGAAGATTTGTGAGCATACGTCCATTCCATTACGTCCCCTTACAATAATAATAACGTAGCCACTCCGAAAATCTCTCTTATTTATATTGATACAATGTGTCCAGACGGCGTCCGTCAGTTGGTAAAAATTATTTTCGTTGTCGTATTATACACAATATAAGCGTGCACAATGATAATTAAAACAACGACATTATTATACACTTCTACTTTGCTCTTACACACATATATGTATATATAAACGTTTTTGATGCTTAATAAGTAAGTAATTAGCGGCGCGCAACACGCGAGTAGGTATAGGTAATTTAATAAATTCTAGCGGCGCACTCGGTCGTCGGTCGCCTGCAGTGAAACAATCGTAATCGGGCACAAACGCAGTGCCGCTGTGACCGTCGTACCGTTTACGCATAAACGGATGTAACGACGCAGTCGGTGCTATACTGCAATTTTATTATTACCCGGCGCGTGCGGTGTCCTCCACGTCCATTCGGCGTCGGTCGGAACTACGTAGAAAAACTGGGGAAAATGAAAACGCAGTATCAGTGGCGCGTGTGTAGGTATCGTTGTAATAATAACAATAATAGTGTACGTTCAAAGCGTATTTTTGGAATTAATTTCAACCGCGAGTTCGAAAATATCCCGACTGAATTAAAACAGAACCAGACAAGTGTACGCGTTACACGCGTTGAATGAATAACGTGTAACTGTGTGTGTGAGGGACATGTTATGTAACATTTCAACCTAATGTATTATTATTTATCATCATTGTGTGACGAGTCTGTCTCAGACGCCGATGCTAATATATATATTATATTTTATAAAATGTGGTATAAAACCGTGTATATTATATTATATTCAAGTCCAAGTGTTGTTTTTTCGAAATTTTCAAAACCGTCGTTGACGCGCCGCGCCCTTGGCCTCCGGCCGTTATACTTCGAACGCGGCGCAAATACCGGAGTCTGGATACAGGTGGAAAATTGCCGTGTTGATATTCCGTCTGTCGGCGGCGTGTGCTCGCATAAATAACGCTATTTACGTTTGTGTATAGTTTCAAGGACAAATATGCGTATATATTAAATTTCACTACATTAAGTTTGTTTTTTTTTTGTGTTTTGAGGTCGACTTTACTGCGCGACGAAGTTTTTATACCGACCCTATTTATTTTTCTTTTGCGTCGCGTTATTATTAAAGGCACTACGTTTTTGTTCTCTTCGGTTATTTGTTTACAGACCATTTATGAGTATTCCCTATTTTCCAGGCTCTTGCGGTGTTTGTTTCCGGTCTACAGTTGTGTATAATATAATTTAGTTACCATACGAGTATTTTCAGAGCTAATGGAAAAACAAAAACATCGCATCCGTCAATATATTATAATATTATTACGTGATAGTAAAAACGACGACGACGAGATCATGTATACAAATAAAATAATATATTTTTGTATGATATATTATGTATTATACCATGTTGAAGTTGCCTTAATATTCAAATTTCGTCTTGGAAATAATAAGCTACTCGGGTTGTTTTCGTAAGTGATAATTGCAGTATACCTAGAAACGTTATCAATTTCTTATTTTGTTGTCAAAAATATTCAATAAATAAGCAATGTAGCCATTTAGGTATCACCGTATCAGCAATAATTATATGTAGGTATAAATGTATAATGTATATCATCGTTCACCTTTTAACCGTGTTAACAATATCACCTGTGAGATTGTCTGCAGTATAAAGATAAAGTAAATGTTCACTGTACTTTAAAATATGATTTTACTGCCACGTTTCAATGAACATAAAGCTGTATAGGTGTAATTGGTCTAAAGAAAATCTCATATTCAAATATCCTCATAAAATATGCGAACATCCCTTTTGTTATGCGACGAATTTAATGTGTGTTTATAGATTACTCAATTTTAAGCAGATATAATATTAAACTACATACACATTATAGTGTTGTATTCGATTGAATAATTCAAATTCATTTCGTACGAGTAACAAATACCTATATAATATAAAAACTACGCTGTTGTATTTAAAAATATCGTTGTTTGTCGAATATATCCATGGGTTATATTTTCGCTTAACTATTTCAAGGTTCATTATGCTATAGGTACTTTTAAAAATATTTGAACGTTGGCCTATTACGGGATATCTGTATTACGTAAATTAATGTATAACATTTGTGTTTCATCATATTTTCGTCCACCTATTGTTTTGGAATTATTCACTGTATATAGTATAATTTATAATAGTTTATGGTAACTTAAATAAATATTTTTAAAAACAATGTCAATTCCAAATTTGTAAATCACGATTTTATTTAGACTTTATTTAATAATAACAAATAATAAGTTTTATAAGTAATTGTAATGTGGAGGATTTTAATATACAATTGAGTTTTATATATCTTTAATACTAACATTTATGGATTTGTATTAAAAAAAAAAAAACTCTGTATTATACTAATACGAATAGTAAACGTATATATACGAATATACGTTAAATATTATTAATTTTATGTTGAATTTATTTTTGAAAATGATATTTTACGTGATTTAAAAACTAATTCATTGTTATTTATTTCATTGGTACTTGAACATATTTTATAAAAATATAAAAAAAACAATAATATAATATAATTTGTTATCAGGGTTCTTTATTACTGATTTTAATTATTTACAATTTGACGTTTTGATAAAAAATCTTGTATTTGTTAGATATTCATAAATAATAAATACAATATAAATCGTTAATGAATCAACAAGTATATGTTTTCCTTAAAGTTAATTTTATTATAGGTACCAACTATTGAGATGACTTTGTATAATTTATACATTTATATGTTATACCTACTTTAGTAACTATAATAAGTGTATTATAGTTTATTATTTTTTAGTCTTACCTCTATAAAATGTAAATCGCTTATTAATTTTCATTAAATGTTAGTAATTAAAATATTGCGTAGTATTAAAATATTATAGTATATGTTAAACCTGTATATTTAATTAGTAACAAAAAAAATCTAGTTAAAATATTTTTCTTTAAAATTTTAATATTTTTTGACCAGGATCACTAAATATTGTTATGTTGTAATTTATTGTTATGTGCCTATTATTTATTATGGTATAATTTACCAATTTTTAAAGCCCGTGTATTAATGACCTCATTGGGTTAATTAAAACAGCTATGAATGAGTAATACAAACTACATCGAGAGTTAATGTAGTTTATTGATTTGGTGTAATTATTTAAAACTATAGTTATCTACTACAGTTTTAATTCATTAATAAACCAATTAATTATTAATTATATTTTTGTATTTTGATCAATACTTACAGATCATATATTGATATATCATAATTGTTGACAATAACAAATGTATACAATTAGGTAGGTATATTGTCTTAAAATTAAAGCAAAATATAACATCGTGATATTATAATTTAATGAGTAACGGCAATTTGTTTACATTCATTGTTATTTCCGAGTATCTATCGGTAATTATTGAATAAAAATGCTTATACTATGAATATAGATTGTGTTTTAGAATACCATTCTTTATCGATATGAACTTGATCCAAATGCTATATTTCGTTCAATAAAATGTAAATCGCATGTCACCTGTTACAAAATCTTAATATTATATACCTAATTGGTTGATACATTGGATAAACATAAATAATAATGAATTATGATTATTAAGTCATTCTATTGTCTTTTATTAAAAAAAAAAAAATTATCGTTTCTAATAACAATAATACTTATATATTATGTGGATAAAGTGTATTATAATTATATGTCATCGATTTACAATCGTGAAAATATTTAAAATGTATAGGTATACGTATTTCAATAGCCCCAAATGCATTATCATTATTATAATGCATTATTTATTATGCATTATTATTATTATTATTATTATATTATAATATATACTACGCATAAATGCATCAAGTCTTTAAATAATCAAGTTTGATAAAAAAATAAAAAAATATATCTAATATGAAATAACAGTTTAAGTAACAAACAAATAAAATGTAATGTTCCGCACTAGTATTTAACATTATACTTGAAAATTATTTAAATTCCAACTGTTTATGTATAATAAAAACAAATGCGTTATAAACATAATATCGTATTTCAAAATTAACGGACTAAATAAATTGTTTTATGTATTAGTTACAGCATTTGCATTGATATTTGATATAGTCAGTCTTAAGAAACTATATTGTATCAATGCGTTACAATAACAATATGTTTCTAAATTAATTATTATTTTATATTTTCGTTTAATGTATTATATTTTGCATATTATTTAAATTACTGAATTCACACTAAAATTATAAAGAAAACTAGAAATTTGTTTTGGTCTTATTTTATACCAAATAATAATTATTCAACGTTTGTAGAATAAAATAAAATTTTATCGTGGTTTAATGCTGACATGTTCAATTTAAATTAAACTATTACATTAGGTATTATATACGTTTTTTATTACAATTAATATTTTACTATAGACGAGCAACTACGCAGGTTACTAATAACTTTGAAGTAGGTATAACTATAACCTATTAAATAATTATATTAATATTAAATTCATACAATTATTGTTGTATTAGACTTATAATTGATTAATTTTTAGACCTTACCAAATTCATTATTCGATTGTGGTTTTAAAGAATCTAAGTATAATTACATCATCAATTATAATAAACGTAGAAAATTAAGATTTTTTCATATTATATATTGCTTAAATAATAATTGAATATCTGTTCTAGGATCCAAATATAACTCTCGAACATATACCTAGCATGTTTTCTGACTGATGAAATTAAAAGCGTTTTACAAAGGCTTTAAAGAAATTGTAAAATTTAAATTATACACATCTACTATGTGTCTTCTACACACTTAAATTTTCATATTACTTGGACATATCTGCCTGAAAACTTGTAATATTACGTTCAGTTTTACATTAATAATGTTTTTAGTTTCAGTATTATTCAGAAATGCTATATTATATGTTTTAGATGTCATCAATCGATCAAATTCCATTAATTTCTCGACGTCAAATAAACATGCATACAACTTATTATATTTTAACCAAAGATTATCATTAGTGTTGAATTGAAAAAAAAATAGCTGTACAATGCTTAGTCGTAAATCTAGCGTTTATAAGTACACAATTATAAAATAATGTGGTTTAATTTTCTATTAGTCATCGGTCAATAATTATTTCTTCTCTAAAATTGTGTGTAATGATTACGCTGTACACGCATTCTTCAGTGTAGGTATACGCTACACGTATGTATGCACGTGTCGTTATGGATTTTCGTTACCACTTGATCTTCTGTGTACAAGAGACGTGAACGACATTTTCCGTATTATACAATATACTTATTATACCACACACACACACACACCTATCAGGTAATTATCTAGTCAATATTTTTTTTTGGATTTTTATACTGATTTTTTTTTTTTTTTTAATGATCGGCTTCAACACTGTGGTTTAGTATGTGGATATTGTGGACCGACCACTGCGTATAGAGTAGAATATTATATAGCTTGGACGAAAACTGATATTATAATGATGATAGTTCATTGCCTACGTTGCTGCCAATGGATGAAAATAATAAAAATAAAACATAAAATAATAATAATAATAATAATATACAAGAGCCTTCTTCGCCGGAGTGTATATAGTGTTAACTGAATCGAGTCACGGACAAAATTATATTTTACGACATTACTGGCCATTACTGCATCTCATCATGAACGCCTATTTGCATTATACAACGCGGTAGGTCAACTTGAAAATTTTTTCAAACCATTTCGGAAGTCCCGTGCCTTCCATACAAATCGCGTGTGGCATATTGTTTTTTCTGTCTTATAACAGTATCGTATTTATGTATGTGTATAATGTAATACTTGCGCACGCGTACACATGTCGAAAGCAACGAAAGTTGTGCAGCCAGGTCGTAATTCTTAATAGCAGTGTACTTGTGCTTGTTTGGTATGCCTATTATTTTTTATAAAATACGTTTTCGCGTGTGATTGTATGAAATGGGGGTGAGCGGTGATATTATGACTATAATATGGTAGCTTTTATTATATTTATATAATATTTCACAATATGATGTTAACAGAAGTAAATGAACGTCGTGTGAAGCCATACGTGCGGTTTCGCAGTCCATTCACGCGCGCATATGTTGAAAACCTATAGTGAGCTCGATTGGTAATTTATTAAAAACCTCGATATTTTTCGTATTATGCTCACTTATCTCTGTCTCTGTTGTCTTCTATTGTCCAGATACATTTTAAAACTATTTCGTTAAATCGGTGTTCAATAAAAATATTATGATTTATTCATTAATCAATTCGATTTCCTAACAATTATATTCTTTACTTATTCGAATGCGCACCTCTATCATAATATTGTTCACACATATAAATTATTTGAAATAGAATTTTAAAAACAATGAATATTCTCTCAACATATAAATATGTAATGAATAACCTTTTAACAACCATTAAAACAAAATTATGTTCATTAAATATTAATGGTTCGTTTATAAGAAATCGTTATCAATATATATATTATTCTATTTTAAATATTGTTTGAATTTAAATTTAAATTGATAAATAAATGCTAGAATATATTATATTATAATATTTAATTTAGGTAAACTTTTAGAAACATATTCTACGTAATTTATTTCATATTTTATTTATTATCCAAGAACAGGATAAAACATGTTTGTCGTGTTTTTTTCATATACAATTAGAATAATTTTGCTTTAATAATGATAAGGGGAGAAAAATTGGCACTGTTGACGCCTAGACGGTCTTAATGTATTGACTAAACCACATATTATGCATATTATGTTATTTAGATTTTGAAATCCTTAAGTCTACAATTCGTCGGTCGGCTGTAGCGAATTATGATACAAAACGTTATTTCTCCGTGGGACGTCAACTTTATAGTTGAGTATAAGGAGGGGAGGGCCAAGTACCAAAAATAGACCACTGTCTCGTGCCAACGGGATGAAAAAAATTCTCATACCATTTTACACTTGTGAAAAATACCTCAAGTCAGTGGTTCCTAAATAAAAATGAAAATTGTACACATTTAATAATATATTATAAATTATAATTATCATGAATAAACAAATGCGTATTCAATGCGACGTGAATAATGATAATATTCAAATATCTAACAAATTATGCATGGGTTTTTTTTTTTATTACGTCAACTAATTGTTGTTAAAAATGTGTGCATTTGAAAAACATTTGTGTTCTATACTACCGTGTTGGACTCTCATTCATGAAGAATATTGTTCCATTCATTAATAATGAAATAAAAATAAGAACTTTTAGTATTTACTTCTCTATTTTCCATTAAATTTTGTCGATTTTCTGTCATAACTTGATAATTTTTTTGTTCGACATATTGATGGTACAAGGCCATCATTAATGTGATCTAGATAACTCCATCTATAAATTTACTTTAGCGTTTATGTAGATAAATAGATGAAATAGTATGTGAAGAGAGTAAGAGTGAGAGTAAAAAGAAATACAATAACGTAGGTCATTATTATTAACAATAAATGAATTATAATTGAGTTCAAAAGATTCTTTTCCCGGAAATTATTTATTTTTTATTAGATTTTTGTCGATTTTTTATCATATGAAATTATGTCATAAATTATAAATTTATGATTCTACTTAATTTATCTTCGAAAATGTTTACAACTTACAGCGTTAATATAGGAGTTTAGGCTAGCCTATATAATATTTATTTATATTTATATAACAGCTAAAGGCATACATCGTCTGGATAAATAATATGTTGTACAATGTTTATAATATCGTTTGTAAATAATAAGTGATGGCATCAGAAACTATATCAATGCAAGTAGTTGTTTGTTTGATGATAATGTATAGGCGTTTAGAAAAAATGTCTGTCCATTTTGTATGCCATAAACCATTATCGTTATAGGAGTGAGAATTTTTCATCTATTGTCAAATACGGTTTTTTTTTTTGCAAGCATTGTCATTTGTTATGTATTCAGATTCGGACCAAGATAAAATATGAGACGGCTTAGGAACATTGTTCTTGCATTACGTCGTCGTCAGCTCTTCTGATACTTTTTGTGATACTCTTATTCTGCGGGGGCTTTTGAATTTTCTATTCTATATAGTAGCTGCTATTATATAAAAGTACGGTACTATCTGTATACATAATGGAACTATTTTTTATGTACGATATTTTTTTTTAGGAATAGCGCCAGTTATTGGGACACAATACCGATTTTTACCGTTCACCGATCGATTTCCCTAGATAATTAGCCGTTATTCGCTAAAACAAAATCCATTTTTGCTCGTTTATTTATTTATTTATTTATTTTTGTTTTGGTTATTAGTCAGCGCAAAACTACTCTTGTATTGGTCTCGCGTACAATGAATACACACTGAATAAGCTGATAAGCTCTTTGGGTACAAGAAGATAACGTAACCCACGCACACGTAGGCTGTGTTATGACCCGAACAGTTTCGTATTTTATATGCACGTGTGTGTGTGTGTGTGCGTGCAGCCCGCGAGCGTGCGTGTGTAGTGTTATCGTGTTTTTTTTCGTTTTGGGTGTTCTTTTGGCCTTGATACGAACTACAATAAAATTGGCTCATTCATACTATGCTGTTGTTCCTCACCACTCAATATATTAGTATTTTATCAAGAGGGCGTCGTAATCGGTAATACAACAATCCGTCGTATTTATTATCATATTAGTATTATGATTGTACGTTCAACGTATCAAATTTACATTTCGCACTACTGATACAGTTTTGTTCTAGTTAGTATTTTTTTACACGTTAAACAGCTGACCTGCTATTATAGTTGATCATCAAATTATTCGAACTCGTAATGAATAGCATTTATAAATCGAAGAGTATACATAATCTTTTTTTTTTTTTTTTTTTATATATAAGTTTTTCGATTTAAAATAATATGAGATCTAGTTTAAAATGCGACGATAAAACTAAATTGATGTTATGATCTGGTTTTAAAATTTGATGATACGGCTTAACAACTTTGACAAAACTGCTTAGTTGGTCTGACAGAAATAGTGTTGTAGGTATAATATCTGCTATTATGCTCCGTGCATTCGCAATATAAATTCCTGTAACCATATTGTTCAATAATCGAATAGTGTATTACATCTCCGTATACTATTTCACTCTACTTTAACTAGAACTTAAATCGTATATGTGTCTATATTAACCGTGAATTGTCTATATTATATGTATGTATAGAATATAGATTATAGAAGAAAATAAAACTTATTCTTTTTCACCTATCCTAACCTAACCAAAGAAAAAGACATTTAAAACACTTCTCAAGTCTAGAGGAGGTAACTATTTTCATAAAAGTATTGCTATATTTATATCTATGTTACTCGTTTCTAAATAAAAATTATTCGAATCATTATTCGAACAATAAATGATTATTGCACAACAATTATTCTGTGCACGCATCAACGTGCACAGAAATGTTTCTATTTAATTTTATTAATATTATTAATTGTTTGTTTATTTAATCTTAAGGTCTTAATAATATTTATAAATTTTCGAATTTGAGTGTTTATGTGTGCTTCTTGCTTCTCCCCTATTTTTAATTTTGATTTATGTTTTATAATAGCCGAGCAAATGTGTTATTAAATTCTGTATTTTTTTTATGAGTACCTAAATCATTGTTCAAAAGTCAGTAAACTTACACATTAAGTTATAATTTTATTTTTTCTTAATGATTTATTACATACATACTTAATCAAGGTATATGCATATAAAATTATATCATATTATATTGTGCTATGTAAATATTGATTATAATATGAACATAGACTACAAAATTCAAAACTATAATAATTTACGTTTTATGTAATATTGAAATTTTTTCAGTGATTTTTTCAAATTAAATGCTATCATAATAAATTGTGCTTTAAAACAATTGTATTATTTTCCACATATAGCATAGTTTTATTTTTCTTATTATTTATTAAAAGTTTACGTATTTCATTCTAAATTCATGTGCTTTTCAATAATTAATAAAATTAAAAATCACCAGAATTTAAAATTCGAATTTTTTATTATCTCAATATTTAATTTTGTTTAAATATAATATTATATGTAACTCAATAAGAACACCTTTTTATTGAAAATATTTGGAATACTTATATAATTTTTATTAAATTAATTATTCCTAAATTTATAATTTTTTATTAATAATTACCTAAATTGTCTTAAGTTAATTTTATATAGGTACTTATAGGTAGAGATATATTGTCTCACGCTACAAATAAAATGGCCATAATATTTTTTTTTATTACACTTGTTTTTTTTTTATTAAATGTATATTACTTTGATGTGTAGTATCCTGATTCTCGAGTGAACTTTGGTTGATGTTGAATAATTATATATTGTTGTTGAAATATTTATAATAATTCGGAACTCTAAAACCTATACCTAGTATATTTTCTATTTATTTTTTTTGCATTTAGCAAGTTTGAGTTACAAATATATGATTCAAAGTTTAAATTCAAAGATAAGATTAGATATCTATGTTAAAATTAGGTTACAGTTTTAGACGTTCGCAGACTTTATTGGATGAGTATGCAAAATAAAAAATTAGGCTCTTCGCATTAATAAAAAAAGTACCTACTATTAAATAAAATCTTCAATTATTGTCAATAAAATATAAATAATTTTAGTAACAATTATAAAAAAATGTCTATGGGATTTTTAATGTCTTGTTTGATCTTTTTATACTTTTTTTTACAACATTTTTAATTTATAAATATTTCGTTCTTTAAAAAGTTAAAAAGGGCCTCAAAGGGGATTTTAATAATTACTCTTGCATACACCGTACGAACACCTATGATTACCATACATTACCAAAATTTGTACTTTAATCCTTGTATATTATGGTAATGTGTATTTCATTTATATAAATCATAAATACATAACTTCTAAGGGTACTTACATTTTTTTTTACTACAAAACACTATTAAATAAATATGTTATTCTTTGAATAATTTAAATTTAAAGTATCATAGGAACTTTGTAATCCATTAAATATTTTAAATATATATATCATCCTATATATTGAAATTATTATATTTATTAAATAAATAAAAAAAAACAGTTTTTGCTCGCAAGAATGTTGAAAAATTAGAACGATAAATCAATTGAGTAATAGTTTTTACGCATTTTAGGCGAGTAGTAGGTAATAATATATTTTAATTAATTATTTTACTTATATCCGTTGTGTATATTCATGTATGTAGGTACATACAACATTTTACCGCGAACAAGGCTCCAGCAGTTACCTCGATGTATCAATTTTACATGTTTTATAATAATACACTTTCGTATTATTTATAGTATGTGTCCGAATAATATAAAGCTTTTACGCATAATTTATTTTGAGTCATTGGCGTTGACCGATGGTCAAATAATATTCACCATCAGTCACGGGTGACGTTTGAATGGGTACTTGGCGAACTCTACGTTATATATATATATATATATATATATATATATATATATATATATATATATATATATATGTATATATGTATAGTATATTATACACTTAATCTATATATACGCTTATTTTCATTCAGGTATATAATATTATTATTGTAGTGTCCGAATTCCGACGGCAATCGCCTGATAAATACAGACCTTCTTGAATGATTTATCGGATGTTGTACTATTATATATAATCGAATATATCCACCGACAGCTTTTGTGTTCCAATCAGGTTAGGGGTTAGGAAATGGTTAGGGGACGGAAGGATGAACTCCATGGTATAGTCGTCGTATATTGAATGCTCTTAGATCGATGGCCACGTCATATGTTTATCGATTTACCTATTTATGTCGTATGGGTACTTTAGTACAGATTGTATATGACTGACATATAATATAATAATATGTGAAGTATATAAAAAATAATAAATAAATAAAAACGGTGTCTGTGATCAATAACATTTGTGTCGAGTTTACGTTATCGTTGATGTGTCCGTCTGTTTGGGGGTACTTAATATATTATTGTGTAGTTTTATTATCGTCTGCTGTGATGGATGGCGTCTAAATGTTTAACCTACACATTTTTACAATATTATTTAATAAGTGTTATGTTGACAAAAGAAAATATTCCACTTGAACTAGCTGTCTTTCTTTTAATACGTTAGTCTACACTGGTTGTGTTGTTAAATAAATTAATACATTATTATTTATTGAAGTAAACCATCGGGATAAATATTCATTTTTTATAAGATAGGAAAATATACATTATTTTTAATGTTTTAAAAACGAATAGGTTTTATAGTGTTATAATGTGCTTTATGTGCTCAATGTGGGTTAAAGCCTTAAAGTGATGTAGACAAAAACAAATGTAATAATGCATTTATATTTGGTTTAAAGGTCATTTCAAATTAAAATCGGATAATATCAAATGTATAGTCTTTTGTAGGTTTTTTTACGTAATTTATTATTTCATTCACTTTAATATATTTTACATCAATTTACGTTGTCTACGTCACTTATTCCTTATATTTAACTTTCAGTTCGAATATTACAATCGATTTAACCCATGATGTATTTTATATAAACATAAATCTTCATAGAAAATCAATAATCTGGTACATTAACCGTCGTTTATTTCGTAATTACTAACAATAATGATAGCGCGCATGCAAATTAACTGTGGTTGTTGATAGATTGGATGTATACAGTGGTAATCAAAACTCATTTGAATCAAAAAAAACACACTCGAACCATATATAGATATTGAAAATAAAATCTACTAAAACAGCTCACCTAGCAGAAACCAGCTGATAATATAATTTTATTTTGTGGTTAAAATATATAATACATTTATTAGTTACCTATACTGTATTGTGATTTTAATTTACCCATTCTATTATGACGTTGATAAGAATATAAAGTAGTTTATAAATTTTTTTTATGGAAAATAATTCATATTTTACAATAAGTGCTTAATCATGGCAAAAAACAAATTAATTTCGATTTCAGCACCACCCCTATGTATAATAATATGATGAATGATTACTAGGATTAGATAGTAAATTATCACTTGAATTTAACAACTTATTTAATCGAGGAACTATTTAATATTGTTATTGTATAATGTATATTGTTAAATATTAATGAGGAGTAGATGCACTAAACTTAAAATCTAATTGTATTTTAATTCCTTGAGCCTACAATGTCTGAAAAAGATAATGATTTACAATTCTCATTTGTTCAAACCCACTTAAGAATTGTGTCAAATTTGTATTGTTTAATTTACAAGTATTAGTGATGGATAGTGAAATAGCTGATAATGTTCCTAAGAAGATTATAATTCATTTTTTATTAGTAAAGTATGTTGAATAACGACAGCAGTCATGGTAACTACGGTAATATATTATGCGTTGCAATGGTCCCAAACCATGGAATAATGTCTACACCCAAAGCCCAAGAGGGGTAGGGAAAAATATAAATTATGGGGGCTAAGCCTACCTTAACCCCCCTTAGTTAAACTGATCATGATGTGCCTACTTATATATAGCGTAGAACGATTTATTTGAGCTTGACAATGCTGTTTGTATAACAAGTAGCTTGATATTGTGATAAATTATCTATTATATGCTGTTGATTATTATATTAATACTTTATGATGTAGATAAAACGTTTATATTATATATTATGCTTGCACATATCGAACTGATACGACAAATGGAAATCAACTATCGAATTAACTTACAGAATATTATATGAAAGTAATAAATAATAAATAATTACCGTTTATCTATATTATAATTTTAACGCTATATTTAATTCTTTTATATGATTGCGATATTTCACCGTGGTACTGTAACAATTTAAACAAACTATAACCTGCACATTACGCGCAACTCAACCAAATATTTGCAAGCTTAATAAATTCTTAGATGCTATGTGAAAAGTAATAAAATTTCCACAAAAATGTCCGTAGTTATCGCCGGTTGTTCTGGAGTTCAAAAAAAATTTCTAGTCGGTTGTTGATCAGTTAATACTTATTACTTATTAGTATAGAAAAAAAAAAAATGACGAGTGCGTTTAGATTTTTACTTTATATACGCGCACATAATGCGAATATTTGCAGAAATACCTATGGGTCGTATCGTCATTATAATCGTATAAACGCAGGATATTTAAATTCCAAATAAATTTTAAATCCGCTTTACATTAAACACTTGATATATTTAAGATTTTTTTTTTTCACGAACTTGTTCAACGTGACATACAATACATATACCTTTATAGCTACCTAACCGTAGGAAAACGGACTCGTTGATAACTTGTAAGTTGCGATAATAATGCGCGCTATACGCTTGTACCTTATATAACATTATTATAATCGTACTACGCACACACAAATCATTATAATATTATATACATACATATATGCGTATATTATTATCATATTAATATATTCGTTTATTATATTTTATACGGTATACAAATACTCGTACAACAATAGTGCGGTATACTATACAGACGGACGTGTGCTTCACTTCGCAATGATAACCGGCTCTTATCGCAGATTTATCAACCACATTTATTATACACACGACGTATCTCCATTTCTCCCCTCCCATCCCCTTTCACAAACACTGTACGCTGCTACCATAGCCTACGTGCCCGTTGGCATGCATAGCATTTTACAGCGACTGCAGTTGTACAGGCACTTACGAAGTATGTATTGACGTTAAATCGTCATCGTCGTCGGTGATATGCTTTTATGTATCTTTCCGGCCCTCACGGCTTTTGTGTGCTTTGTTGTAATCTGACAAACAAATATTGTTAACCTTACAAAAGTCTATTACACAATTTATTATATTATACTCGTTTCTATTAGTGGCAGTGTGTAGGTATTTGAAATTCGACCAAGGGACCAATTTTTTTTTTTTAACACAACTTTTGATACCGAGTGTCCCCCTTCGTGTTGTCCCCCCTCATTATTCTACTTACATTTTTATTTATTCATTCGACTATTTAATTTCCTTTAGAATCCCACGGAGGAAGTGATCCACGCATCTCGCTTACCAAATATACTGATCGTAAACATAATATTTTGTATATGTTTTGCAAATTTTGCTTATTTCGTGTGGTTTGGGGTTTTGTGTATTAGACATTTGAAAATAGTGGATATTATAATATAGTTGATAACGCGCGTGCGATATTCATCGTCACTTTATTAAAATCTATAAGGGTGCATGCTGCATACCAACAAAGTTTCTGCTCATCGAATATTACGTACGCATTTACACTTAAAAATAATGACTTTAGCATATAACTACTGTGTATCGTGAGTATATTGAACAACTGGGCAAGACGCATTTCGAAATTGATAGTCGATAAACGCGATTATAAAATATTGATTTGATAGCAGTACATTGTACGCATAATATATATTATGGACGTATAGTATGTACGACGAAAACTAGTTTTTTTAAAGTGAAATAGTGACTATATTTTGTTATACCTAAATAGATCTTAAATATAGATTTAATTTCTGTTTTTATTTCATCATTATGGAATTAATTATTATAGGTAATATTATCATTAGGACTTGAATTTCAATGCCAAGTATATAACGTTTTGGGTATTCTGGGAGAATGTAGTCCAAGTAAATAATTCGTCTTTAGTAACGTCTTCATCAACTTAAAAAAATTATCGGATCTGGTATCTTATAATAAACTAACAATTCATTGGTTAGTTGAAGTTACATCGCGTTTATTTCGAGTATGTGCTGTTTATTTATTGTGCGTGATTTTATTTATTTTTTTTTTGTATCATTTTCAGTTTAGTTAAGATAAAGAAAAGTTAAACCGTCGTTTTTCACTCGTTCGAGTGTCTATTGAAACAATTAAAATTATTTTTTACGGTCATTGCATTGAAAAGGCATTTATTGATCTTTTGTTGGACATTTAAATTTGAGCTTTAATTATTATAATTAATTATACTATATTAAAGTTTTAAAGTATTTTTAATGAGAACCTATAGGTGTATTATTTCATATTTTAAAGCATACTATTTTTAATTAAAAATAAACTATATTGGTTTAGTGTTTAACCTAGCATCAGGATTTTGAGAAAAAACGTTTTTTTTTTATTAATATTTTAATCAATAAAAAGTGTATACCAATCATACAAAGCCAAAAAAATTTTATTTTTTTTATTTTATAATATATAGGGTTGGGTTATCACTTACATAACTACGTGTATAATGCATGTTTGTCGTAAGCGCCGCACCCGTTTGAAAGATGCGCATTTCGTTTGGTAATATTTTGCACTTTAGTATTTCCGGTTGGAAAAGTGATAACCTAACCCCCATTAGAAAACTTTTTTTATGCACGAACGTTTAATATTTATTATCATTTATGTCTCTTTGAATTCGATATTATCTAATATGCGTGTTCGATGTTATGTTATAATTATTGTTACTGACAGTTAACACGCAATATATATTAATATATATCATTTTTATTTTTATAATATTAACATATTATGTTTACCTATAATATTATACGTCTTGAAATCTGCATAGTATATAGTGTCCGACAAACTTTCGTCAGGTGCAGTTCGTGAAGTCCTTCAGAGTATTTTTATGAAGTTGGTTAATAAGGTGGATATTATTTTATGTTTGTGGTGTCAATGAATTCTGTCCAGTAAAAGTAACTCTGCAGTCATAAAGGATGGTTCATCGACGTCGTTGTTCATATGTTAGCCACTAAAGGTACACATAAACGGTTATGTATGTATATATTTATATATACATATGTTACAGGTACGCAATATGTACATATATTACGGGACTGGGATAATTGGTGAAAGAGTTTTTGCTTGTGAAAGCTGATAAAATGGAGAAAGGATGAATACGGATCATTGAACCCAAAAGATTATGGAAAATGAAAAAAAAAACAGTTCTTCGGAAGTCTTTGCATTTATTTATTAAAAATATAGCAGAATCAAATAACGCTGATGGAGTTTTTTACATTTTTCATTTAACCGTTTTCACAACTGTATTTTATCGAAATTGGGTTTGTTCTCTTTATTTTGTATTCATATATCGATGTCCCAAATGTTTGTCCAATATTTGATTTCCATTGTATACTCAGAAAATTGTCCTCTACTTGACTGAAATTGAGTTGTAACTTAGTAGCGTAAAATCCTTGTATTTAATTTAGTCGGTATTGTTAAAATAAAAATAATATCATTGAGCGCATTATTGTCAACGTCAATCGCTGAAAAAGCTTAAATTATTATCCAAGTGTGACTTTAATAGTTTGATTGTGGCAATTGTTATTAATTTCTGTATTAATGTTTGAATAAGGTTCTAGTGACTATATTAATATTTTATTTTTGTGTTTATTCAAAAATGCATTACTGTTAAAGTATTTTAGTTTATGCAATAGAATATTATTATATGTTTAAGAACAGGAAACTGAGCAAAATTAATGCCTATGTATTATATTTTGGACAATTTAAAAAAAAAAAAGGCTTACGAGTATTAGTAAATTATTTCACAAGGTTGTTCAAATTGAATCGATAAATTTCATAAAATTAATTACATTACTATTTTTTTCTTTTTTTTTTAATATATTAGTTTTTACAATCGGTTTTTTGTACTATATGTAAATTTGTTAAAATAATACAATGGCATTGATCACAGTTGTAGTAACGTCAACTGAATTAACTTAATTATTAATTATTTACATTGGCCCATTATTCCGGATTGTCCGGTAGTGTTTTATATAATATGATTTTGTGGTATTAGAAGGACTTGAGTAATAATTGAAAAAACTATTATTAATTTTTATTTATATCAAAATAAATATAGTTGATTTTATTAAAATACGGGTATGGCCTATTTGTCTATGTTATAAATTTCGTAATTTTACTATTGTTACTCTGTTATGATTATTTAACTTTATGTAAATAAGGAAAATTTTATTGTAAAACTATTACTTTTCCCAGTTTGTTAAAAATCAAAAAAAATTTTCCATAGTAACACCTTAGTGAATTGGATTTTAGTAAAACGGGTGACAAAAAATTAGATTTCTGACAAATTAGTTATCATTGGAATGGGTAGACACGTTATTATTGAACACATATATTATATATATATATATATATATATATATACGAGTTATGAATAATATTACAAAATAAGTAACTAATTGGCTTTTTCAAATAAGTTGTTGTATAAGATTTTCGACCTCCTCATCACTCATTACCATTATTTAGTATATATTATACTTTGTTATTTTGTTTGTCTGCGACTGGAGCCTGGAGAATTCAAGGAGTCGTTAAGAATATATTGGGTATTTTTGTATCAGTAAAAGGAGTAGGTAGATGAATTCAATCAAGTAAAAATTATATAATTTAAGTTTAATGACTAACATGTGTGGCCACTTCTGTTATAATCTGTTTAGATTTAACACAGATTCATGTGTAAAAACTAAATATAGGTTAAACCTATGGAAATATAAACTATATAAACGAGTGTGTATGCCTTATTGTCATGTTTTGTTCAGTTTTTTTTTTTGTTATTACTACGAGTACAATAGTGGTAATTTATAAATACGTATATTTTCCTTAGGGCGTATTTATCTGATTTTGTATGCTTCGTTAAGAATGGTTTGATAGTTTACAAATTGTATAGACGGGCCGAGACGCATGATGGTGACATGTCGCTTTTAATTTCTGAAATCGACATAGTACCTACATGATAAGTTATGTTTATTTTCCGAGCTGGAATTCTGTTATATACGACCCGAGTATTGGTGTGTTTTTTTTTTTAAGTAATAACGAACCCCCCTTACTTTATGTTGTGTGCCATTGCGTGTGTAAAGGACGTGGCGTCTGGCTTTAACTCGCCGACAATATACGTGTACAACAATGACAAGGTCACCTTGTAATGTCCTGTGGAACGGTCGAAATTTAATGGCGGTGCAACTATAAGTACACCGCGTGATGGTGCATTGTTCAATGGGCCAAACTTTTGGTATGGGTCACCATCGGTACCGTCGAACCAAATATCGCCACAACAATAACAACAAAAACACCAACAACAACAACGACGATGCAGGTACCTGAACAAGTTACAAAAAAAAAAAAAAAAAAAAAAAAAAAAAATATATTAATATAATTTACAATTTAAGTTTCAATGCATCTCATTTATATAATATTGCATGGCCTATATGCAACCAGTGCAACGGTGACGTGACGTCCGTATTGTAGTGGTTGGTTTTTTCGCCTGAATTTTGTCGTTCGCATTGATTATCGCAGACGGTCATATTTACAACCGTTTTCATTAATTGTGAGCATAGAATTATATTGTTATAAATTTTTTCACGATTTTTCCACAAAATATACTCTGAACACGCACGTGGTTGACAAAGCTTTTTATTACGAACCGACTCGATGGAAATTAGCAAAATCAGGAATCGGTCGAGCGCTATGATTATGCATCTCTCATCCTCTCACACGTTTATAATCATATGCATAAAATGATCGTGCTTTGTATTGGTTTTGAATAATTATTAGGAAAATGTGTATATTGTATAGGTAGGTACACGAACATCAATCCGGTATAATATGTACACTTGCCGGCGGTACACTTTAATCACGAGGGTATTGATAAAGAAAATAATATTTTAATGACACAAATGATAATAAATAAATATCCATGTCTGTCGGGCTGCCGCACACAAATTAATTCGGTCCTGATCAGACGATGGTACGCATATTTTATACGTATACGTGCATGTATAATTTATGTGGATTCTGATCGAAGGTTATTAATCATCGTATGTTATAATGTTTTTTTTCGCGCATACCTTTTTTTTTTTTACCGGCTTGCTATTAAATTTTGTTTTCATCGCTGCACTGTGCTCAGAACTCAAACTGGTGTATGTTTTATAATATTATGTATATGGATTTTTATATGTTAAGAGTTGTTTTATTGTAATACTTTATATATATTTATATTGTATACACGATATTTGTAAGTATATGGATACAATTTATTCAGTTTTGCGTGTAATGATGTGAGTGTGTGGTTGTGTTTGTTATTACGATGACATTGGTTCGAGAATATAACACACTTGCTTTGTTGTATAGTGTATTTAATAAAGTAGTTGGTACTTTATAGTGTTCAAAAAAAAAAAAAAAATATAAAAACGTAGAAGTTTAATATTGTATTTGTATGCTATTTGGCATCGGTTGTATTATAATCACCATCGTTTTAATATAAGACGTCCGTTAATATTTTTACTCGTAATTGTACCTACATAGCACGCGTGCACTGTGTTTATAATGTGATATATAATATTATATTGTACAGATACAAATACTGTGCGTGAAAAATACTTCCATTTTCGATAAATGCATCTAAAGTGTACATCATTCGTATAAATTGTTTTCGTATATTATACCTATTATACTTACGTTGGTGTATCCTTTTGTTTATAGGATTGCAAACCAGAGGAAGCGGCGGGGAGGAGCTGCGAATGACTGCAGAGCCCTGTGGTGGCGGAGAACTGATTCGGATTACTACCCTGTCGTCACCTGGACTGCAAAGTCCGTCGTCCAAGAGCCAACACTATGACCCGGAATACGCGAAAATCGAAGCATGGCTCGACGAGCACAGGGATTTCACTTACGATTATTTTCTCAGGTAAAAAACCGACTTTTTAATGTACATGGTTATCTATTTTTGTACTATAAGTGTATGGGACTACATTATAAATCATGTTTTACATCTTTTAACGTTCAACATCGATTGAACTGGCGGTTTATGATATAGTCAATGTATAATAGTTGGCATACCAATAAAATATTTAAAAAAAATGATTATGTGATATGAATTATCTTAATAAAAACCTTATTTTTAATTAATATAAAAATATTGTGGGACGTGATTATAGAAAAATCCATGTCGTATAAATGTATTGTAACAGTTTTCTATAATTACAACCGTTGTTATAGTGAAAAATAATGGTTTAATGACCCATAGGGTCTCAGCACCAAAACTTCTATCTGCAACTTAATTGTTTATGACTACATTTTATTTATGACCTGTTTTTCTGGTCCCTTGAATGGCAATTATAACTCATCTGTCATCATAAACTATATGTCTAGTGTCTACTGTTGTGGACAGTTGCATCATTTTTTAAAAGATATTAAAAATAGATCAAATGTATACCATTGCTTTATTTGAGTACAACCAACTTTGAATTAAAAATGAATCGCATTTAGAAAGCATTTTAGAGTGAATGTTTCAGTAATTCAGTGCATTACCTAATCTACAATGAAATTTTTTTCACTAGCGTAATATAAGTATAATAGAATTTTTTTAGATGCCATTGCAACTTTTTAAATAGTTAGATTATGTTACATTACATTATGCAGTTATTTACCAATCCACACTTAAGAGGACGCCACGCCCGCATGTATCTCACATATATACAACATAGCAAATTTTCGTTCAGTAGAATCCATTTTATGTTGTTAGCTTTAATATTAGAGTACATTTACTTATTGTCAAACTTAAAGGTAAGAATTTTATCCAGGCCATCACATGGGCTTTGATCAATATTATAAGTTTTAAAGTGATTTATGAGCATTTTAAAGTATTAATATTTTACATAAAAGTATACATATAGGTATATATACCTATAACTCAGCTTAAAATTTAAATATCAATAAAAGCCTTAAAATTTAAACTAAAGCCATCTTAAACATGTAAAATAAACTTTAATATCGTTAATCGTTCGAATTTCGATTTCGATACGTCAACATTTTCAGAATAATTATCTGCTAAATAATTTACAGTACAAAAAGGAGTTATTATTTGAAAAACAGGGCACTCTTAAAGCAATACAAAATATGGTCTTATAAGTGTATTAAAAAATTCAATTTTGAATAACTGTATTATATTGAGGGAAAAAAGGAGGGGCTTAGCGTGCTTGTTGATCATCCTGGAAATATATTAGATATATGTTATAAATAATTGATTATGATCATAATTGGTTTTGTTGTCGTGTGTTCAGAAAAGCTACTAGAAACATCGTGGACGCCTGGCTCGTTTCACACGCTTCAGCTAGCAGCTGTGGTGCCACTAGCGGCAGCGCCTGCGGAAGTAGCGGAGGAAATACCGGCGGAAACGCGACGATGACACCGACGGGAATCGAACGTCAGCAATCCATAGGCACATCTGGTTGCAGTGGCGGTGGTGGTGGCAATAGTGGCACCACCACACCGGTGCGTAAGATATCAGCACACGAATTCGAGCGTGGCGGCCTAAAGCCCATGGTGACCACTGTGGATGGGACACCCACATTCCTTGCGTCTTACGAACATCCGGACGAAACGACCACGGCACCGGTGGCAAGGAGACGGTCCAGACACGAGCTTCGGCAACTTGATGAGAAGCAGCTCATCTTTGAGTTGGTAAGACTTTTAAACGTTGACACCCCACTTCTTTGCTGATTTTATATACATATTACATAGAGTTCGGAATTTCTTGTGGGCACTGAAAATCCATGAAATATTCTTAATAAATGTTAACTCGTTTTATTTAAATAGCACAATAACAAAAAAACGTTATGATCTTAACACAAACAATGGACACGTTAATGCTGTATGCTACACTATAACTTATAGTGTAACTGCCATTTATTTTATCGTATAATTTATATATACGTTATAATGTGTTAAAATATGTTTAAATGTTTATGCTTTTTATGTTATTTTAATTTTAATGATTTAATTTATCATTTGAACGACAAACTTGTGATGTTCCTAATCATAAATATTTATACTTATACTGTTTATGTCTACTATTTGTTTAATTATTTGTGTGTAGTAGCGTAGACGTTGGGAAATACACTGGCTATGTGAATAATAGTAGTACCTAATAGATAAGAAAAAGATAATAGTTTATGATCAATATCTGTGATACAAGGTGAGACACGTACATCACAATCATTATTATACTATTTTATGTATTTACGTTTAGGGGTTCTCAAAAAATATCTTAAATAATTTATTAATTAATTTTTTTTTTGTTACGGAAATCGAAGTATAACCTTTGGCGGAAAACGGCGATGGTGATAACGGGTTAGGGTTAGGTTATGAGGAAACCCTCATTACAACTTATTATCAATAACAGATTATAATCATACTCCGATATGATTGTTTTAAAGTTATACATTAAAAAATGATTAGATTTGTCAAAACAAATAAACTAATTTCGTAGGTAAGGACACGATAAAATGTTCAGGATAGTGCATATAATTTTATTTGTTTTGTTTTTTTCTAAAACTTAGAGATATGCGATTCAATAAAAACAAATCTTTAGTTAAGTATGGTGAGTAGGTTATTTCGGAGGTTTCCCATTTACGCCAAATTTACTTGCGTAAAAATTTTACATAAACGAATTGGTTAATTTGTATATTTAAAATACGTCGTGTACCTATTCGTGTCTGTAATATATAAAAAAGTTATTTTTATAAGTCTATAGATTTTAAATACAATTATTGCAGCATGTAAGCGTGTGGCTGTCGAAGACACAAGTATTCGTTCTAGGAAAATTATTTTAGGTGAAATAAATAACTACCTACATAACTAATTTAGATTTTACTATATCTGATGTATCCGTTGTACGAAAAAAGCATTTACCGTGCTCGTAAAAAATCTCTTCCTTCAAATCCTAAATCTGTGTCTGATGTTCATAAAGCATTAATCGTTATACATTTTACTACTTTTAAAAATGAAGATTAAAATGTGTATTATTGATTATTATTTAAAAAAATTCGTCCCAATTGACTACGATTACCAAAAGCTTATAATTAAAAAAATATATGTTCTTACTAACTATTTATTACCTATTGTTAAAAATAATTTGTATTATTATTTATTGGTTATTATTTTTAAAAAAATCGTATGATTCACCATAATTTAAATAAAATTGTATTGATTATTGTTTGAGGAAAAAATATATTACTTAATTATAATTATACCAGGTACCTAAATTTGGTGCTAGTACCCAAAACGAATTAATTTTTTTTGGCGCAAATGAGCGATGCCCGTAATTTTAATTTATAAAACAAATTTTAATTTTGTCTTAACACGCAAATGCAAAAATTCTGCATCCTAATAACTGATAATTAATAAGTAACATGAAATTACTAAAACTCGCAAATCGTTGGTCTTGGTAGTTGTGCAAGGAAGAACGTTTAATAAATTATCATACACTTTTTAATATAATACATTCAGAATAAGTTAGATGATTTGAGTTAACAGCGAAATAGAAATATTTTTTCTTGTTACTGGCCAGTAGTATAGTGTGTATTACATGCCAATACTTCGATTGAAATTTACATATCAGTTTAATTTTAATATTATAGTTTTGTTCTGTCTACTCCACTTTATTGATGTGAGGTGCGAATCAAAGCAATTTGTGAATCGTCGATGTATATGATGTTATGTACGTAGGTATATCTATAGATGCCTAACTAAAGGTGGATGCTGATGTGTGAATTCACTGTATTATTTGTGCATTGATGTGTGTTTGTAACTTAATTGTACAAAAAAGATTTATATTTCTGGATAATTATGAAAAATTATCTTGAAAAAAAATATTGTAACATATACATATGTTACATTGCATTTCTGGGGTTTGTAGATGCTTTGTGACGAGTTCAATCTTACCTGATAACAGTTCATGCGCGGCATATGGTGAATGCGTATCCGAAGTATGTCTGATAGGCGCAGGCGTAGGCGCGGACTGGCTGGGATGCTACAGCATCCCTTACTCTAAAATATATTTTTACTTCCCGGTTTAAATGTGCCTTGATGTATTTACTGTACAACTGTAGAATTTTAGGAAATTTATATATTTTTTATAATATTGTACAATTTTGATTGAATGTTGTAACTCGCTTAGTACCTGTTTACGTTTTTATCGTGTTTTCAATATTTTATATATAATCTATATATGTTATTTGCTCTTTAAATTATTTAGCACCCCGTGCCCATTTTTACCAGTCCACGCCTGGATAGGTGTATACACTAACAATAACGATGATGCGCTTATCGCTGTAGGGACAAACCAATTCGCAGCATATGAGTGACGAAAAATCACTATCACAATGTAACCGATACCGCACGCAACCAAACAAAATCGTGTCGTACGTCTAAGCCGTAACGTCGGTGCCGCGTCTGCATCACCGCAAACACACATAATATATTATGTGTGTAATAAACAATAATATTGTATTATATTAAACATAATACGTACAAACACAAACAGCCATTAATTGGACATATTTAAACCTTGGACAAGCGGGGTTCATTAATGCCCCGCCGCTATTGGAATTTATACAAATCAATTGGTGTTTGCGGGAACGCAACGCGATGTGCATTTTAATGAACCGCGATATATGCACGCGTACATAAAATAGTAATTAACTCTGTACAGGGTATTCCTTTTTGGTCTGTGTGTCTGTGTCGCCCACGTACGTAATGATATACACTTCGCCGGCGCCGTTGTCGTTTATCTGCGGCCGTGTTGAATTTTTTATGAGCACGGAAATATTATACTCGTAATAAATTCGATTAACCGCGGATTCTTGTTGTGTGAGGTAATACTGATTTCTCGTTGGGATGAGATACTTTTAATCCTATGAAATAGGCACGTGCCCACGGTTTAAGATATTCCTGTTAATAAAACTGACAGTCAACGTTGATTATACGTACATAATATTTTATTTGACACGACGTCATGTTTTGCAGGGAAATAATTACGCAGCCGTAGGAAATTAGTGCGAGTAAAATAATTAATAATCAAAGTGAGAGATATTTTAAAATCAAAACCGTGTCTTAAATCGTGCTCGATCGATCGAAAATTATGAACAGCCAGAACGTATTTTATGATAATAATTAGCGATTTTCGCCCGAACACTGCAGAGCTAGATAGTGTTCGATTAATTTTGCTCCTAGACTACGTTTTAGTTACTCGTGGTACTTAGTTCCTATATACACCTACTTAATTTACGCTACAACGATTTGTGCGTGTCGGCCATCATCGCTTATGTCGCACAATCTATAACTATTCTATATACTTGGACGCAGTTGGATATATACTTCCATTCTGTGTCCATTTCATCACCGATAAATCAATTGTCGTAAATTTAAATTTTCTATATTATCTTAAATAACGTTGCGTGTTTTCAGGTGAAAGACATATGCAACGAGCTGGACGTGCGGTCGTTGTGCCACAAGATCCTGCAGAACGTCAGTACGCTGTTGAACGCCGACCGCGGTTCGCTGTTCCTGGTCCAGGGCGGCGGACTGTCGGCGTGCCAGCACGATCACCACCACCGGCCCGCGAAACGCGTTTGCAGCCCGCGCAGACCGCACGCTAGCATTACCGTCGGCTGCTTGAGCAAAGACGACCATTCCGCCTCCACAGCCGCCACTGCAGCCACGTCCACCGCCTCCGCAACGTCTTCTACCGTCTCCAACACCATCATCACCACCACCACCACCGCGTCCACTGCGTCCGCCGCGCCCACCGCGTCTACCGCGGCCGCGGTCGACGAGCCACCCCGCTCCGCCGTCTTCCACCACCAACAGAACCATCTGCACCACATACCCCCGAACAGCAGTCATCACCACCACCACCACCATCACCATCATCATCATAATAATAATAACAACAGCAACAATAACAACAACAACAACAACCGCAATCTGAACCGTCAGTCGTCGTCTTCGTCGTCGTCGTCGGCGGCGGCGTGCAACGAACGTGTTCCTATTGCGCAGTGCAACGCGCCGGCGGTCCCCGCGCAAGTGATGGTGCCCGTCGAAGAAGCGGCCGTGGGCGGCCTGACCGCCGGGTCGCCGATAGGGTCCACCAACGTCGGATCGCTACAGGCGCCGATGAACGCCACCGCCTCGCACCACTTTCAGGGCTGCCAGTCCAAGTGTTTGGTGTCCAAGCTGTTCGACGTGTGCTCGCGGTCCACGCTGCAGGAGATGGAGAAGAAAAAAGAAATTCACATACCGTGGGGCACGGGCATCGTCGGGTACGTGGCGGAAAGCGGCGAGCCTGTCAACATACCGGACGCGTACAAGGTAAATGCCCGAATTCTGTGAAAATCATCGTTTGTGTAAATCAGTGGTGGCCAAACTTTTTTTTACCGCGGGCCGTAAAATTTTTTTTTACTTTTAAGTCGTCATCAGAATTTTAGGTATAGGTATATAAGTTTATATTTAACGACGTTTTTATTGTACTTAATAATTTTAATGACTTTTTTTTAATACTTAACTTAATAATTATTACAAATGAAAAAAAATTATATCGGCTTACATTTCCAAAAATTATTTTTAAATAAACTATTAAGCTACAATATGGCGATACAGGATTAAATAATAATATGAAGGATGTATACTGTATTTTTAATTTTTTTTTTTTTTTACGAAAATGTTAAATATTATAGTTCTTTCGCGGGCCAGATATTAAATGATGGCGGTCCAGAGTTGGTCCGCGGGCCGCGTAGTTTGGTCACCGCTGGTGTAAATGATAAAAATTTGGGCGGGCTTGACCGATCGAGGGTCTATAATATTCCTCACCGCCATTTTTTCGTCTCGTCGATTTCTCATCGTTTTGTATTGTCGAAATCGAAATTCGCGTTTTCGACATTTTTCTGTGCGATTTTTCATGTTTCACACCCTAGTCGAGTTGGCCGATAACGATTAAATTTATGATAAAATAATGAAAACATATTTATCGTCATCGCCGGGTGATGTACGCCAAGACGTTACCATCAATAGCAAGTATGTTAGTGTCCTATGTAACGTACGAATTACCCTAATACGCTGTTAACCGCGATGTATAATCGTTTACGATTAACTCTAATAATCTGTACACGGTGAACGCAAGAACATAATAATATATTTTTATTTTTTTTTGTCACTACGAGGTCTGAGAATAGTAAAAAATTCTTAACCCCTTTTTCAAAAGAGCTGAGTTCGTCACTGGCGAATAATATTGTAGACACCAATCTAAAACGTCTTACTGTCAACTGTCAAATAATTATCGTCAGCGCGTTTGTAAACGGATGTGCCGAGCGACTGGAGAGGGTTCATAAATGTTCCCTCAAATGATGTAGCTTGTTGTTTATCGCTCGATAACAGTTGTTGCTACCGAATATTTATTTTAATCACTTTAGATTTACATTTTTTTAGCGTTTCCAAAGTGGATTATCCACTTTTAATGAAAATATAAATATTTAGTTTTTTTCTTGTCATAGTTACAAGGTAATGAACTTAAAACCTACTTATAACACAGTTTTCGACTTCTCTATATTATATTATAGTTGATTACGTGTATGATTGCCTTACGTATATAGTACTGCAGTTTGTGGTACTTACCAATAATATTGAAGTGTTATTTCAGCGTATGACATTAAATTTTTTTACAAAAAAATGCAAACATCTTATTAAACGTATTTAGTCATTCTGACTGTTTAATGACACAATATTTCTCATTTTTATCAATTTATCCTATTATTAAAGGATGTCATTTAAATAATTTATTGATAAAAAAAAAAAAATTGATTACTAAATTATTACGACGTTAGTATTAATTGTAGTTGTGTAATTTTTTTATCAGAGATCAGTTTCTAACCTCGCATACATTGTCAACTAGAAGAACCGGTTTTACAATAAAATGCTCCTATTCTATATTTAAACAAAAATAGCAGTTTTTCTTAAAATGAAAACAATAAAAATCTTCTTGTCATACCGTACATAAAAATAACTGCCTTATTTAAATATTTAGATACTCGAGAAACTGAAATCTACGAACACAATAGTTACATGATTTCAAAGACAACAATCATAACATTCATAACATTTATTATAATTTAAGTCATACACATATTATTGTATTAAAGTCTGTACATTATTTAAAGATAAATGTTATTTTAACGATAAAAATTAAAAAAAAATGATATTTATAATATATAAATGTATAGGTATTGACGTATTAAAAGATGAATTAAATTTTAATTGTATTTTATGTAGCTTTTAAATCTTATATATCTTAGTTTGTCGATTTTTTTTTTTTACAAATTATGATTTAATAATCATAATATATATATATATATGTGTATGTGTGTGTGTACTATACTAGCTTAGTACTAGTTTTTAGACCTTCCCTTTTGCTGATAACCACTAAATTGTCAAAAAAAAAAATAAAATAAAATAAAATAAAATACCTTTCCATAGATAAGTCCAATGCTTCGATTATAATGTTGGGTCAAGGTGTAGTGTGTTTTGAGATTACAGCATTTTCAAGGCTCTTATATCACAATGATATTAATAATAATTAAACATATTAAATTAAAGTCTATTGTTGTTTCAGGATACACGTTTTAACCACGATATCGATGCCCGTACTGGCTATAAAACGCACAGTTTACTGTGCATGCCGATCAAAGATTTCAACGGTGAAGTAATGGGTGTAGCACAAGTAAGTTTTGGATGACATTCGTACCACAATATTGCGTCAAAATACTAATTGTGTTATTTAATAATTTTCAGGTAATCAACAAAAAAAATGCCCCGTGCTTCACTCAAAACGATGAGAAAGTTTTTGCTGACTACTTGCAATTCTGTGGCATCGGTCTCAGAAATGCGCAGCTTTACGAAAAAAGCCAGTTAGAAGTGAAAAGGAATCAGGTGCGTGATTTAATCAGGTCAAATTATGATAATATATAGGTCACCTTGATTTTATGTATTCCATGTACCTACATTATTATTCGTTATACTTATAATGAGATCATGAATTATTATTGTATTGTAAATTAGGTGCTATTGGATCTCGCACGTATGATTTTCGAAGAACAGAGCACAATAGAGCATATGGTTTTTAGAATTCTCACGCACACTCAATCGCTTATACAATGTCAAAGGGTCCAGGTACTTATAAATGTTAATGTTATGATTATAATTGTGTGTTGTAAATTGTAAATCACAGCTGTGTCAGTGATAGGGGTGTAAAGAGGACATTTTACCGAGCGCCATATTCTTAAGAGGATGTTGTACCTGCGTACGTTATCTCCATTATTACTAACGCGTAAAATACTAAAATGTACGCCCTGTGATCAAACTTAGAATTGAAAACAATATCTGAGTTCTATCGTTGTGTTTTGTGATACTTTAATTTTTAAGTGTATTATGAGTATTTTTAAATATTAGTTATTTTACATATTCATTACTGACTTAATAGTTGAAATACTGTAAAAATTTAACAAGAGAACACAAATAATGTTCTTATCTTTAAACTTTATAATAGGTCATTTCATTTTAATAATTTCTAAAAACACAAAATTGGAATTGCTGAACGTATTATAGTTTTGTATGGTATGCATTAGTAAAACGGAGACAACATATGCGGATACGACGTTCTTTAAAATGCTTAAAGTTGATTCTTATTATTTGTGAATTTTGATTATTTTTTATCGAAATTATGAAATAAATTATCATAAAATATGTATGTAAAATATAGTGTATTTGAGTTACTTTTTAACATTAAAATATACTCGATTTTCATAAAGTTTTAATTTTTTAACCGTAAATATCATAACAACCATTCATATAGTTTTTGTTTGAAATTAAGTGATTATGGTAATATTTATAGGTATAAAGTAACTTACAATAAATCATAAAGCGTATACATTTTTACGTTTTAAATTATCCTATGCATTTATTATGTACGTTATTATATTATGTAACGTGTATTCAAATCTATTTATTTATGGGTTGTTTACAATACAGTGCATGGTTATTATTTGTTAGCGCACCTTCGATAGTCCGATATCAACAAACGAAAATTATTTGGTATTTTAATAAAATATAGTCTAATAATTTACTCAATAGGTATTACTGTTGCACGAGGCGTCCAAAGCAAGCTTTTCGCGGGTGTTCGACTTGGAAGCGAACGACTTGGAGGGGAAGGACAACGAGCGGACTAGGTAAAGTCTTCTTCTATTTCTCTTTCTTTGCGAAGAAGGAGAAAATAGAAAAATTCTCAACACTAGTAAGAGATTAAACGATTTATTTCTAGCCTCCTTTTTATGACCTAGGTAACTATTAACAGTGCCGTCATTTTTTAGCCCTTTCGAAAGCCGATTTCCTGTCAACATTGGTATAACCGGTTACGTGGCCACTACCGGAGAGGTAAGCGTAATAAAAACACATACATAATATACTAAAACGGTGTGAATAATAAACTTAGAGCTAGGAATTGAATGCAGTTGAAAACGTTAATTAATGCATTTATAATAATAAACATTCTATAAGATGCATTTTATTTTAGGTTTTTTCGTGTTTTTATTCCCAAATAAAACAAACATTAAACGCATATGATTTTATTTTATTTATACTTCTAAAGAATAAAAATAAACTGGTTATGTCACAGTAAATTACCCTTTTAAGATGTTAAACATTTAAAAAATGTATTTATTTGTTTACTTCTTATTAACATCGTATATATCCAGTATAATAATATGCTGATAAACAAAATTAGAATGATATTATTTTTTTTTAGTGTTTTTCTATGCTTGTCGACTGTTATAATACCAGACAACTGTAATAATATTGGTTAATGGTTTCTCGATTTATTTTTAAACCTAATCGCCCTCCGATCGTTCAACAACAACAAAAAAATAGGTTTAAAATAAAATCGTCATTACTTCGAGATATTTACGTATTACCATGCGACATAGTCGTATCGCCGTAAAGCCGCTTACTTCGAACTCTTTGATTTCCGTGTAACCCACCTGGGACTTTGTGCGGTTGAGAAACCGTATCCTGTGTTATAATATTATTATAGTTTCGTCCTGCTGAAGACGAGTAACACAATTCGTCGTTAATGCCATGTAATAGTTAAAAATAATCCTATTAAAACCAGAGTTTGGCGGCTTCGGTCGTACATAATGTGTAACCAAACTTATTGCGAACCGTTATCGTTTTCAGACCGTAAACATTGCAAACGCTTACGAAGACAGCCGTTTCGATCAGTCAGTAGACGAAGACACTGGTTTCAAACACTCCACCGTGCTGTGCATGCCGATCAAAAATTCGTCCGGTCAAATCATCGGAGTGATACAAGTAAATTGACAATAAAAAAATTATAACGTCATAATAATATAACCGTAATATTATACCGTATGAAATCGGTCTGGGGCGTAGTAGTTTATTTGTTAATTTATTGCTGATATTATTCGGAACTTCGATGACAAAAATAAAATCTACATCCGTTCGGTTGTCCGGTGTTATCTGCTAAATGGTAGATAACCGTAATTCGTACAATCGTTTTCGACCGTTTTAATTTTTAATATTGGTTTTAATTTTCACGCCATTCTGTTGATTGTTCAAATCAGCATATTATTACGTTTTTAGTTTTATAGATTGTAAATTGTGTATTTACCTGTTTAATTTTAATAAGGAATTAAATGTGTTTCATTATTGATATTGATTTTTAATTAATATTATAACATCGGTTTCAAGTTCTGGTTCAAATATTGTCTTCCGTTACATTTTATCTGAATATGACAGTGACCTATCTAATAACAGTGACTTAATCTATGTTTTATATTATGTCTAATATTGATTAATCAATTTTTAATACTACTAAATTAGTTAAAAAGTTTATTTTATACCATGATGTATTTAAAAAATTTTTTTTTTTCTAAAAATTGTGAATTATAAAATTGTTAATTATAGTATCAATAATATTTTTCGCATTGTTGGGTTTTATTAAATTTCTTGTGATGGTATTTTATGACAAATTGACTATAATATTTTATCTTTAACTTAATTTAAATTATTAATGATTGATACTAATTATTAAATATTATATATTACAGTTAGTCAACAAGTTTGATGATCTCTTATTTACCAAAAACGATGAAAATTTCGTGGAAGCGTTTGCCATATTTTGTGGCATGGGAATACATAACACACACATGTAAGTAAGTAAAAGTGCACAAAGTCCAAATGCACTTATCGTAATATTATTGTGGCCATGATTAGGATTTTACGTTTGTTACTCGGTAGTTTAATTTGTAGGTTTGAAAAAGCCATCATTGCCAATGCAAAACAAAATGTTACATTGGACGTGCTTAGTTACCATGCTTCAGCTTCACTGGAAGATGCACAAAAGTTGAGGGTAAATTAATAAATTTTATTTATTTTGTGGGTTTTTATGTTTTTTTTTTTTTTTTATAGGCTTTGCAAGTGCCATCAGCTGTTACATACAATTTGTATGATTTTTCTTTTGATGATATTTATATGAGTGACGATGACACATTACTGGTTAGTATACATAGTCTTATTTTTTTCCTCTGTGGATATGAACCATAATTCACAATTATTTTCATTTTCAGGCAAGCATCAGAATGTTTATGGATATGGATTTAGTTGAACCTTTTCATATTGACTATCAGGTCTTGTGTCGATGGCTGTTAAGTGTCAAAAAAAATTATCGATCAGTAACTTATCACAATTGGAGGCATGCATTCAATGTTGCTCAGATGATGTTTTCCATTATTACTGTATGTATATATGATTAAATATAGTAAAAAGTATTTTATATTTTATCAAATATTTGTTTTAGGCAACACGGTGGTGGCAAGTTTTTGGTGACTTAGAATGTCTTGCCCTCATTATTGCTTGTCTTTGTCATGATTTGGACCATCGTGGAACAAACAATTCCTTTCAAATAAAGTAAGATATGACCATAAAATATTATTTTCTTTCTATCCTGAATTGTATAATATGATTTTATATTTATTTTAATTATGTATTTTCAGAGTTTCCTCACCACTTGCACAACTATATTCAACCTCCACTATGGAACACCATCATTTTGACCAATGTTTAATGATATTAAATAGTCAAGTATGTGATTAAATAATATATTTTTCAAGTTTTGATATTATGTTTTGTTAATATGGAAAATAATTTTTCTAGGGTAATCAAATTTTAGGTAATTTATCTCCAAATGAGTATTCTCGCGTTATTAAAGTATTAGAAGATGCTATTTTAGCCACTGATTTAGCTGTATACTTCAGGTTAGAATTTATTAAATTATTTTAGTAAAATTATTAGTTTAGTCAATTCGATTTTTTTTTCCAATAACCTTATACCTAATTATTATTTATTATACTCATATTTTAACTTTAAACGTTAAATCTGATATAGTTTTTGAAACAATATAATTTTACATCAAGTGCGTATTTCAATATCTTATACCTAATTTAAATATATTATACATATATACTATATACTTATATTTGTCTAATAATAATAATAATTTTTAATTAAATATGCATAGAAAACGAGGGAAGTTCCTAGAACTAGTTCGTACGGGTATGTACGACTGGACCAGAGAAGAGGATAGAGAACTGTTTAGAGCTATGTTAATGACTGTATGCGATTTAGCCGCTATTACCAAACCATGGGAGATTGAAAAACGAGTATGTGCAACACTAGTATTTATAATCAATGATTATACACTTACCTGTATTTATGAATAATGTTTTACATATTAATTATTCTACTACTTATTAGAGATTCATTCTTAAATCTTATAAATTATTTATTATGTTTAGGTGGCTGAACTGGTTACTAATGAATTTTTTGAACAAGGTGACATAGAAAGAAGAAAATTTAATATCACACCTATTGTAAGTAAAATTGACTCATTCATATTGTTCAAAATGTATTTTATTACACACATAAGATTAAAATGTAATTTTTTGTATAGGACATAATGAATCGAGAAAAAGAAGATCAGTTACCAATGATGCAAGTTGGATTCATTGACTCAATATGTTTACCCATATATCAGGTGAATTAGTTTAACTGCTTTTACTTATATATTTAATTTTCAAAGTTAAAATATTACGTTTATTTAAAAAAAAAAATGTAAACAGTAATAGTCTTATGGTATCACATAAGTAAATAATCAAAATTGACAACACATTTTTAACTGAGTATAACCTTATTATTAATTGACAGGCGATTGCCGATCTGTCAGAGAAACTTGAGCCATTGATCGAAGGGGTACGACAGAACAAAACTCATTGGTTAGAAGAATCCCAACAGACGTATCATCCACAGAGTCACAGTTAGATGTGTAATACAATTATATATATTATACATTGGTGTTTGTATGTGTTAGTGTGTGTCTATGTTTGATTGTGTGTGTGTGTGTTTGTGTGTGTGTGTGTGTGTGTCCTGTATTTCCAAACTAGATGTCCACACTATTAAAAAAACCAATCTACCTAACTTCCTTCTCATTAGAATTTAAGACTTAAAAGAACATAAATATTATTTTACCTTGTATGTTTTTAGTTTTAAACAAAATAGTATTTTCTGTGTTATAGACTTGTATAAATAAGATTATATAATTGTTAAGAGTGACATCAATGTTTTTTTTCTTGTATTTTGTACCACCTACCTTTTACTAAATAAATAGACATTAGAATATACACTAAATATGTATTATTATACAATATATTTTAAGTATATACCAATGCAATGTATTCTTAAAAGACCATGTGTTGATAAAGAAAAAAAAATATATGCTTTATTAATTTTTATTTATTAAACACGTGTACATCCCTTGCGACTTTATGTGACACATTTGTATATCTGTTACTTAAGTTGTGAGTTATTATTATTATTAATATTATTATTATTTTTTTTTTTTTTTTTATTAAATTATTATTTTATTAAAGAAATAAAGATATTACCTGAACAATAGAATCTATTCATACAAATGCTATTTTAATTTTGCACAGTTATTGTATTCTTTAAAAGAGAATTTTCTGATAATTCCTTCAGTCGAATTCATAATATCTAAATTATTATGTTGTAACATTCTGCTATGTATTCGTATAAATTTAACTACTTAGTATATACTATATTGTATTATTCAGTAATTGTCTTATTTATGGTGAATGTGATTTAATACTGATGATTAATTTTGTCAATTTGGTTGCTAGAAATAAAAAAGGTAAATCCAACACTTAATTTGTAAATTATTAAGTGTAATTTTTTTTGTAAATCTTGAAGTTAGTTGTACCTAAGTAATTTAAAATTCAAACTATTAGTTTCTCAGTAATTTATAATTGTTTATTCTAAGAATAATACAGACGATTAGTGTGTTAGTTATTTGATCATACGTCTATTGTCTATACATTACAGACTATAGTTATAAGTAATACTATGTAATGTAATAATATGTATGTATATTATTTTATATTATGGATACCTAATAATATCGATTCCATACAGTGCCATACAGTGAAGTCGTAAAGGTACCTAAAGTCTTTGCTTGGAAGGACGTTCGCTCAGATCTGAATGACTGAATGTATCAATGTGGCAGTAATCGTGGTGATAAATACACGGTAAATTTGTTTATAGATATGAAATATTTAATATATTTTTACATGCTACGTATTTGCTGTTTTACCTTAGTAAAATTTTTACATCCGGGTCCTTTGATGACATTTTATATATTAACGTTTATATACGATGTATTTAGGCACATACAGTTAGGCAATAAATACTGTATAAAAGATATTAAATTAAATATTGCCTTTAACAACTTAACAAATTAATAAATACATAATAATTATCTACAGTGCTATTTTAACGTTACATCTAATCATCGTTTGAATTTATATTATTATTATCGCATTTGAGATTTTGGTTTTGATTATATTAATAATTCTATATGTTCGCACAGCAACATTATACCTATTAAGATTTCTTTTATAAATATTTTATAAATACTTCGTAAGTTCAGAGTTTCTAATAGAAAAACTAAAGTAATAAGAGTAAATGATAATAATAAATTGCTAAAACACGATTATTTTAAATGATGCAATTAAAATGTTGCCGATTTAAAAAAAAAGATTATTGTTTTATTATCAGGGCATTCAGAGCTATTCGTTTGAACTATCTAGTAGAACCAAATCTGCGCATGATAATATTATGTACACGCCGTGTAACCGTTTATAATCACACCGGAACGTTACGGTTTGTTAACCCATTGCAATCGGAGAGGTTTCTGTTCGGACAAAGACCTATAGAAACCTTGGCCTTTAAAAAATAAGGGTTACGCCCGGTATGGTATTTTGTAAGAGTACCGGTTTTAACGATTTTGCCAGATTTTTAAAGAACGACTAATTTTAAATAATTTTGTGTACTCGTATTTTCTGTTCTGCACACGATCAACACAATAGTATTTTATATTTAGGTACTATACAGACAACTGCAGATTTCTACAGACTATATTATAGTATAGAGGTACACGAGGAATCTACAAATTGCGATAAACGTTTTTAAACAATATTGTTTGTAGAATAGTAAATACAAGTTATGATATGCCGAAGTGGATTTTTTTTTCAGTAACACTTGCATTTAAATATCTTGATAATTAATTATTATTTATTAGGTATTTGTAGGTTGATAAAATCAAATAATATTTAATTATAATTTTATTGAAAATACTATATGTCTACACAGTGGTGCACTAAACTTAAATTTTAAATATTGTAATTTCATATTTAAGTATTTACCACCACCGTCCACCATACCCTATATAAAACTGTTGTGTAAATACAATACATTTATACACATAATACTATTCTCAATAAAAAGTTGATGTAGCTGCGTTAAAATTGAGCCATTTGGCTCGCCACTGTGACTACATAATATGCTACAAGAGAAATGGTTCTGGATCAAGAGCCCGCTCTCTTTAGAGCGCCACTGATATGGTGTAATGTGCAGTCGGTATTTTCGAATAATGGACAAAGTGACAAAAACCATGTGAGTTGCTGACGAAATGTAAAAAGGTAACATACGACTTGCGGGGGCATACGTAAACTACGCCCAAATGATCTTTTATTTTGTAAACTGCGACCGAAATTTTATCTATGTTAAAAAGGTATAGTGTAAAAACTGTGCCCGACTTATACACTTATTAAATTTTGACTTATTGAAGTCTCTATATGTTTGACGATTGTCATTTTCGATTGATATTTCATTTTTATAGAAAAATTAAAAGAAATTCAATTAGAAATATATATTAAATTAAATAGTATAAATGAACCGTTTAAATTCCAAAACTCTAAAACCAAAAAAAAAAAAAAAAAAAAAAAATTAGAAAAATTAATCAATAAATATAATAGTAATCAAATTCCAATTGATGAATATGTATCCACCATAATGTTATTGTCTGTAATATTTATAATTATTTTTATTTCTAAAACTATATATTTTTTAATTCCTAATATGTTATAACAATATGACGTTATAATTTGTAATATTTATAATTATTTAAATTTTAGATTCTGAACGGAGTGATGAATGTATTGATTTTACAATGATGTGTGTTTTTTTTTTTGTGTGTCTGTGTACAGCATAAGTAGTCGAAATAATGCTTCAATTTAAAACTTCGGGGGTGGTTTCCGATGGAAAAGTGAATATCCTTGGTGCATTATAGAGGTAAAAAGTAAACATTTTCCAACAGTTTTAAAAAAAAATCGAGAAAAACAAAAAAAAAAAATGACGGAAAAACGGGAATTTTTACGCAAAATCAGTTTTCGATCAAATCGATTTTTTTATATGGTTGTAATTCAAAAAATAATCACTGTAAATACTTGAAATTTTCACCAAATGTTTATGTTAGTGTTATCTATATACAGTTTAATTTTCAAAAGTTTTGAATTTTTTTGAGTTATTTATAGACCACTGAAGTTATCGATTTTTATAAGATTTTTTTTTTTGAAGTGTCGATAAAAAAATGTTGGGTGACCAAAAAATGTTGAAAATTTAATAAAAGGTTCCTTATGAGTTGTTTTTATTGTAGCTAAAAAAAATTAAAAATCGTTAGTCACAATTATTTTTTATAAACATTTATAGTTCAAATATTTACGAAATCTATCGAAAACACGAAAATTTGTAAGTAATTTTGAAGTTGAAAAATCATAAAATTTTTTGTGTTTATAACTAAGGATTAAAAATACTACACTATGTTTTCCCTAAGTTTTCCTTCAAGTAACTATAGTAAAAACTCAAAGCATCATTATAGGAAAAATTTTAAATGTGTTTGAATTTTAAATTTTTACGAAATAGCATAACGATAACGATTTATCCTCAAACGATTTTAAATATTTGTTAATATTCAAAAAGTATAAGTCGTAGATACTTGAAAATTTTACCAGTTATTTAAATTGGCATTTTCTTTACATGATTTAATTTTTAAAATATTTTGACTTTTTTTGAGCTATTTATAGACAACTGAAATTTTCAATTTTTCTAATAATTTTTTTTTGAAGTGTTGATAAATTTTTTTTGGCCCAATAAAAATACTTGAACATTTAATACAAAGTTCCTCATAAGTTATTCTTATAGTGATCAAACAATTTTAAGAATATATAGGCACATTTTTTTTTTATTAGCATTTGAAGTTCAAATATTGACAAAAATTCGTCAAAACTATGATTATTTGCAAACTATTTTGTAGATATAATTCATAAAAATTAATAATTAATTGATTAACCATGACTTTTGCAAATGCGTTCAAATTGAAAAATAAAATATTTGTTTCAAAATAGAATGTATGACAATATTTAAATATAATATATCCTAGACTGACAAATTATCTCCGTTCAGAATCGTTTTATACGTATACAATGATACCTATCATTGCATCCAAATTTAACCTACTCTAGTCCGAGGTTCACCCCACCCCCTAATGTACAGCAGAGCGGTACTCACTTACCCTCTTTTTTAAATTATATTTTATTTTTAATCATTCATATTATATATCTGTAACGAATTAAGTATTTTACCTGTAATTTTACTCGGACGCAGTTTACGTGTATGATTTTGTGTTTACCTGTATCTTGGACGCAGTTTACAATCGCCAAATTGTGGATACAAATAAAAGATACTGATTATGGATAAATGTCCAATTATTATTTTTGATATAACGATCGTGGACGCTGGGAAATTATTGTTTGATATTGACGATATTCAGACAGCTGTAAAAAAATATGTTTGATCGGTTTAACCTCAACCTTAGTAAAAAACTTAATTTTCTTCTATTTCACGAACTGAAAATGCTTGTGAAAGTGTTCACGCTGACCTTAATGGAATGTTTTATTGCAGTCATCCTATTATATACCAATTGATCGACGCCTTAAATGAAGTACAGATTGGCATACGAAAATGAATTGTATCTACCTATAGGTACTGTTGTAGTGCTGTATACAATTTAAAACGAATAAAAAAAAACTGTCAAAACAGAGGCATTTATCAGCAAACAAATGTTGCAATATGGTGAAACCAGTAGATTATCATTTATACAGACTGTTTCAAAAAAATTTAATAATTTGTCCGTAACTAGTATGTGTCCTGTGCAGTGCATTAAATTTGTTGCAGGTATAATAAGTTAAAACTTTAATAATTGTTAAACATGAGATTTAATATAAATTGTATAAAATTCAATTATGTTTTTATATTATTATTAAAGACCGGATTTTGCATAAAATGCATGTTGTTATTTTCAACATCATATACATGCAGTCAATGAGTGTCCACAAATCATTACTTGATTGATTAAATATCAAAATTTTATACTGCATATTTTTGCATATTTTAACAAAAACCGTACAAATATACAAATAAAAACATAGATCATAGGTACGTTTATATAATATTATAATTTCAAATATTTTACGTCTCAAAGAATATTTAATAATAAGGTACTTTTGGTGACATTAATGATTTAATTAATAATGGAAAAAAGGTTTTCTCAAAGGCTCCGTATAGAATTCAATTATATAAAGAAATGTTGCCAATTACACATTTACCACCGCAGCCAATAATTACCCGTTGGGGTACTTGGCTAGAGTCAGCCTTTTTTTACGCAGATTATTTTGAAGAGTTCAAAAATGTGATTGAAAACTTAGAAGATAATACGTACAAAATGCATTCAAAATTGTAAATCAATTTTTAATAAATTTAATGTAAAATATGATCTTGCTTACATTAAAGCAAATTTTTTATGTATCGTTGAAAGTATCAAAAAGCTTAAAACCTCTAATTTGTCCCTTGTAGACTCGTTAAAAATTTTAGAACAAGTGGAAAACTCTGTTAATGAACTTCCTACTAGTGCAAATAGTACAATAATTAAAATAAAATGTAAAAACGTTTTGAATAAAAATAAAGGATTAATGGTTTTAAAAGAAATTTCGAAAATACTTCAAGGTGACAGTGCTAATTTCGACGATTTATCTGTTCCAAATTATTCGCTGGATATACTAGCAAATTTTAAATATGCTCCAATCACCAGTGTTGATGTCGAACGTAGTTTTTCATCATACAAGTACATTCTTACAGATCGCCGTCATAATTTCACGGAAATAAACATGGAACATACTTTGATAACTTATTGTTTTTCAAATTAATAATTTACTACCTTCAATAAAATTGTTCGTACTTTTTTCCTATTTATATCAGTATATCACCAATGTATCTACTATTTAATTTTAATAAAATATTTTTTACAATATATCAATGTTTAAAAATTAAATTACAATTTAACAAAAAATTAAATTTTTGTACTATATTATAAATGTAACTTTTTGTTTATGAAAAATGTAATAAAATTAATAAATAATTATCACTGCAAAATTAAAATCAAATATAAAATTGAAATTTTATTTTGCATGTTTTGCATTTTTTCCTTGCATATTTTGACTTTTTTTAGTGCATGTTTGCATGCATATTTTACAATTTAAAATGCATATAAATCCGATCTTTAGTTATTATCTATTTAATATATTATTAATATTTAATTCTAGATTTATAAGCTATATATAATATCTTCTCAATTATTTTTATGTTATTGAAATAAAAAGAGCGTGTGCCTATACGTAGGTACCTATTTATTTTTAAAAACATTTTGTTAAGTCAATCTAATATCGGTAGCTAAGGTTTGTCGGACTAGCACCTCGAAAGTTAAGTTTTGTACAATTTTTTTTTTTAAATTAGTAACCAATTTTTAATCATCTGTAACTAAAAAATCAGAATTCGTAACCTAAGTCTTAACTCTCAAATAAATTGTTTTCTATAAAGAGCGCTGAACGAAGGTCTCGTTCGTTAAAATCTTTTTTTGTAAAGCTAAGATAATATTCAATTAAATTAAAAAGAACTTTTATGTGAAATAGCGTTACTAAAAAATGGTCTCAGTTTCAATAATTAACTGTTATTTGTACCAAGTTATGATAAAGTTTTATTAAGTAATACATGAGCTCGAAATTATCTATTAAATGTGTCTGTGCCAGAAAGTAAACATTATACCATACATTTTACCCAACACAACAAATAAAACTGCCTTCATTTCAATAGTTTGATCGCTATAGGTAAAAATATTTTATGTTTTAGTCAGCAAAAAAAAATTTGAAAGACCTAGAATTATTTTTCTTGCAATTGATAAAAAATTAATATACAACAAAAATAGACTTTTTTTATTACATTCAACAAATATAATATGTGTACCTACACAGAAATAAATAATTTTAAAACTGTGAAACTTTTATCATTACCTAAAGGTAAATAATTAACTTACAAAAATATAAATTATGTGTATTATGTGTATCAGACTATAGAAATATTAATTAACCTAAGCTACTTAATAAATATATGTACTAAAATATGTCGTATTATACTAGTTAATAATATTATTGTAGAAATAATTTTAATGTTAATTATTTAGTTTAAATGTTTTTTATTTTATTGTTGTATTTTAAGTAAATATATATATTGTTTCTAGATCTTGCAGTATCGATCAATTTTAACATTATTTCAGAAACCCATAAAGTGAAACAAAATTACATAGAAGTAGTTACACAGGAATTTAAAGAAATATAAAAAAAAAATAAAAATAAAAGATATTAATTTTAAATTACGAGATGCTGTTAAAATTTAAGTTGCAAATTTTCTGATTTGATGGCTATAATTAATTATAAATTGGTAGGTAACTAATAAAAAAAAAATGTACAAAATTTTAATTCGTAGTATTAGGTTGACGGACTTTGGTGTTCAATATTATTTACTAGCAGCCAGAACTTAGCATTGATTTAAATTGTTCGCAAATCGACCATGAGTCGTAATTATTATGGAATAACTTAACACTATTTGCAAGTCTTATAGTCTAGTCGGTCGTCGGCGAAACACACCACGCTTCACGCATCCATAGCTAGAACCTCAAAATCGATTCTCAATCCGGAAATTAGTTTTTGAGGATCTTTTGTTTTTTATTTTAACTATAAAATATATTTAAACGCTACGCTTGTTGACGGTAATTGATAACAAAAAAATGTAAAGCCTATTATTTAGTTATTACTTATTAATATTTGTACCACATCTAACATAATATATTATTATCTTTGTAGGTACTCGACGCCGCATGACTATATTCTCACGACTTGCTGATAAGATGCGAATAAGCAATGAGCTTATATTTTGGGAAATTAATTTTGACGCTCATTTACATAGATAATAATTAATATGTAATTGTTTAATGTATTACTGCAATAACTAATTAAATTCAAAGTAAAACGTGAAACAGATACCCATTCTAATTATACAATATTTATATACATAATAAATAATATAGTATGTTTTTAGAGTTGACACATAGATATTCAACCCAGTTTCATTTGGTTCGGCGGTGATGAAATATTTTCAAAAATAAGTGAAATAATGTTTGTATTCTTCTATCATAATAATTGAAATATTTTATTAGACCATGTTTCATTAAAATATCTACATTAAATTAACATAATAATATCTGAGTGAATAGTGGTAAAAAATAATATTGTATCATTAATTAAATAAAAGAATACAATTCAAATACAATTTAGTTTTAATTAGGTAGATTATGTATAGGAATTAGGTAAACATATTACATAAAAATTATTACCTTCTTGGAAACGTAGGAAAAGTTGAAGCATTACAATCTGCACTATTAAAAGAGAAAATAAAGCTTGACTGCTTAGTTCAGCGTGTTGTATTTATGTGTGGGGTACCTATACGCATTTAGGTCTCATCTTAGAAACTAATAAACGATCAATATGAAAGTAGATATAAAGTCGTCCATAAATTCATAACTTATATACTTTTACATTAAACACGAGTTGTTACCAATAAAACATATACACTACACATACAGTATTGTAATATATATATATATATATATATATCAATGTAGAGCAGTTACAGCAGAGCGGAATAGTATATGCTGTTGAATTTCGGACGAATATCATTATTACAACAAGCGTTTGATAAATTATTATTTATTAGTTTTAAATATTTTAATGATACGTTTAGATATATCACTATATCAGGTTATCATAATATTATTATGTATTATCTATGGCGATGATCAATAATTGCGAGGTGTCGATGATGTAGCACGATCGTTAGACGAATGCTGATATTTAACAATGTAATACGTATACTAATAATATTATAAATTTTTTATATTAGGCAGGTACAAGACGATTATAATATTGTCATAAAATAATCTTATTGCGACATGAAAGAAACCACTCGCAGTATAAATGACACAACAATGCGCCTAGTTAAGAGGAACTAGGAATCGTGATAATATTGTGATGTAAAAACTTTATTATGTGTGTTCAGTTAGTATGTGTACGTGAAAATGTAGAATAACTTATATCATATTATCTGGCAGGTATTTTAGTATCTGCAATTGCGTTTCGATTAAACGACGATTGCGTTTCAAAACCGATAACCGTTGATTTTCCTCGACAACAAAGGATTTTCGATGGTATTCGGTGTCGTAATCCCATGTAATATTCAGTTCGAACAAACAATACAACGCATAAAGATGAACTCCACCAAAGTCCTTTTCCCTACTGGCAAACCGACACACCAGCAGCTGTTGACGACCTTGCACTGCCTGTGTAACGTTATTATTTAATCAGGCTCGTTCGTCACGTCATCAACGCCGCCGCCGCCGCCGCCGTCGTCGTTATTAATATTGTTAACACATCGAATTTAATTAACTATAGGTATTATACTGCACATTGTCCGAAATACATTAGATACAGTACGCGTATATCTATATATTCAATAGGCACCCTATTGTGTTGTTATAGATGTTATTATTTTATTTCTCGTAAGTTTAAATTTATCCCATGTTATTTGTGTATTATAATTTATAAATCATTTTTTTTTTTTTTTTTTTTAACAATTTAGATTATAGGTATACATGTCTTGATCGACACAGTTTAAGATTGTATTTTAGTTCTAGCAGGTATTTATTGTTACATTTATTTCTTCAATAATAAAATTGTTGTTTTCGAAAATAGTTTTACTAGAGTTTGAATAAACGTTTGATTAAAAAAAAAAATTTGAATATTTATCACAAAGATATGTCATTTTTAAAATTATAGGATTTTATTTCATAACTAAAATAATGCTTATCAATGATCATTTGATATTAAATACGCAATACATATCGCTATTTAGTGATTAATTGTTTGTATTAAAATATCTTTTCATTTTTTTTCTACATAGATACTTATTTTGTGTTTCATGAGCACGCGTTTTAAATTTAATACAACAATGTGCACTAGGTAAATACATGTAATTTACTGCGTTCAATAAATATGTTTATTTTAATTTTTTAAGTAGAATTGAAGAAATATTTTAATTGTAAAAAGCATACTCAAATTAGTTAAGTATATCCAAAGAGTCGAGTAATTGTATGAAAATCTTAACACACAAAATATGTTGATACGTTTGGTTGTTTATTTATAAGAATTCAAAGTTTAGATACTTATACAAATATTTAATAATAATAAAGTGAGCTGTGTTGAAATAATCATTCTGTACATCTGATAATATGATGACGGAGCACATTTTTAAAAATCATATTCATGTTTGCATTGTCAGAATTAATTATATTAGGAACTTATAGGCTCGGGCATCACTGGGTGAAAAAAATACAATTTTTTATTTTCATATTAATATTTTCTCCACAAAATTGTTGATTTGAAATTAGCTACGCAGGTACTTTTAATAAGTATGATATAATAAAATAGTTCTATAGAAGCCTTTATTCTTTATCACCGATTGTCTTAGTTGATTTGGGGGCAATTAGAAAAAAAAAAAACAAAAAGTAAATAATTTATTTTTATGTATTTTTATTTAAGTTACATTTTTTTTCCAAAACTTTTAATTCATTTTTAAAATATTTTAAGATCATACGTTTAATGGTATTCTTTTATTGGACTGAGTACATAAAAATGTAAGAATGTACAAATTATATAACCTATTTAGTATTTATATTTTATAAAATATATAATAAATATTTTTTGATAAATTTCGTTAATAGTTATTTTTAGTTGAAGATGTAATAAAAAATATTATTTAGTATTTGTATAACATTTTAAAAGTTCAATCACGTCCATTGTAAAAGTTATATATGATGATGTGCCAATATATACTTCTCGTAAGACTCAATACTGGTTGAAGTATTGTGAATAAGTAGTACTCTTCTGATTTTGTTTGTACGAATAATAACATTAATAACTATAGTTTATAATCACTATGTTTTATCACAATAACATAATAAAAACAATCAGTAATTTTTCAACTCTTTAATGTTGTATTAAATTAAGTAGGTATCGTAAATGATATCTTTAATGATAAATCTATTATAATTCATCAATAGTTAATGTTTATTAATTTCTTATTATTTATACTAGCTATATAGATATTAGATTTTTTTGGTATATTAGTTAAAATGATAATACATTTTTCTAGTTAATGACTACTTAATCAATTTTTGAGCTTGTGGACCATTACATTACAATTGCTTAACTGTGTAATCAATCACTCGTATCTACACTCAGGTGGATTTATTCACATCATATAATATAAAATAAATCCATCTTAGTGTACCTTAAGGTATACAGAAAAAAATCTAAGGAAAAAAAAATCTAAAACCATTAAAAAATCAAAATTTATAATTTTAGAATAGTCTTAGTCCATAAAATATACTTTACAATCTGTCAACTGTGTTAGATCTGCGATGTTACCTATCAATGTATTTTGTGATGTCTGGATTTCACAATTAAAATACTTAGTTTAGTGGTGATAAATTAGAACATATTAAATATAAATATATTTAATTATATTGGTTAAATGTTATTTTTTTAAATTTTATTATTAGCTTAGTATAAAGTATGAGTATTTATAAATATTTAAAATACAATTAATTTTCTTAGTGCGTACAGCAAACGAGGATCCATAAATTTTTTTTTAGTGCATATAATAATTTAATTTAGATTATTATGTTATTTATTTATTTCTATAATATATGCATATTGCATATAGTAAATTGAATAAAATAATTAAGTAAATGTTTTAATGTTTAATTAATTTTTTATTGCAGTAGGAGTAATTTTAGTTGGTTTTTTTCAGGCATAACACCTTAATTTTCAATTTTTATTTTTATTTTGTTGTAGTTGTTATTTGTATAATAATAATTAATAACTATCTATATAAGTTTACTATCTATGTATATGCATATTTAAGTAACCAAGTGTTAATATGCACAGTAGTAAGTATTCAATTAAAAAAAAATTGTTGTATTTGTGCAATGTAACTTGTAAGAACGATCTACATGGTTTTAATTATAATTTACTATTGGGTAATATATTACTCTATTATTAAACCGGTACCTATCCAGTGTTTAAAAGGACGTTAAACCTTCATGAGTTTATTATTATTTCCGTCTTACTGACGTATGATATAGAAAATTTTACATTTAGAAGAATCTGTTTTAATCTGTTACTTTTAATATTAAAGTTAATTGATCTATAAAATCTATTAACAAATTTAAAGGTGAAAATATAATTCATATTTTTTTTTTGAAACAAGTAAGATTATTTTAAATTGTAATTACTTACAATAATAATTTAGATAATATTTTATAAATAGCAGTATTTATAATCAATGATATAATTATAATAATGTGGGTCGCCGTATAACTGAAGTTTTTTTGTTTCACTGGAAAAAAGTTCATGTAATTTCTGTAACATTGCTATTCAGTGGTATATTATACTACATTGCATGTTTTTTTTAAGTTATAAATATTTCATGTTAGAAATCGGAAATTTAAAAATAATAGAATCTAGTACAAAAAAAAAAAAAAAAAAATGTCAAATATGTAAAATAATGAAGTAAGAGGTAAAAAATACTTTACTTTAAGCACTTTACGGTTTTCTTAACAACATTTGTGTAGGTAGTTTATTATTGTATAATTAAATTGTGATTTTTAAATGAGTTTTGTACCTACATGATTTTTGTACTGTTAGTAGTTATAACTTATAAGAATTTTTATAGTTTTAACTTTAACTTAATAGCTATTTCAATACTTGTTATTTATTTTGTTGTATTTTTAATTGTTCGAGTATCGAAATATGTGGATATATGTCAACTTATTATTTTAATATGTAGCATGGTTTTGAATACATACGTATATATTATACTGAAAAAATTAAAGTTAGATATATTTATATATATATTAGGTTTTCTCTAAAATGTAAGTAGACAGTACAATTTTGAACCTATTATTCCGACCGTGATACCTGTTTATATATATTACTAGTTAAACTCTGATCAAGACAAGAATAGATGATTAGCTATATATTATTTAATATTATTATTATTATATTAATTATGTACAACGACATTCAACACAAAGTAATGTTCCGTTTCGTTGAATAGAGGTGAATAAAAATTGGACTCGATTATTAAACATTTTTGTTATTTTATTTTTTATATGTATGTAATAGTAATTTTATTTATTTAATATATATGGATTAGGCGTAGGTCGGGTTACCACAGTTGAAAAAATACACCGTTATGTGTAATACCTCATGATTTTATAAGTAACATATCCAATAATATATTTACTAGAAATTTTTATTATACTAAATGACTATTTTTTCATTGTTTATTTTAGTCATTTTGTGCAGTTTACCTATAAATTTAGTAGATAGGTAGAAGTAGTGTATCTTTTTCCGAATAGACAACTATTAAGAAGTTATCGAATAATACTATTTATCTACTGTATCCAATGCCTTGTTTTATTATCGATTACTTCGGTTAACAAAGTTTAAAATAATAGCAACACAACTATGGAACAAGTTTTTATTAAATTGCAGTTATATACATACTTATACACCAGTGTAACGGGTTTCTATAAAATTCAGTTTAAATATTTATGTATGGTATGAAATTACAAATTTAGCATATTTTATTGAAATATTACTTAAAAACCTAGCTAAGTATACCGGTTTGATATTCAATTATGCGTTGATACAATATACTGTGTATGTTTGTGCCTCAACGAATTGTTTATACGTTTATCTACATAGATTGGTTGACCGACGACTATCTTATTTCATTCTCTATTATAAATTATTGGAAGAATCTACTTTTCCATACTATACATGAAAATTTCTGATCGATGTACAACGTACGGTCGGTAAAGCGGGAAAAGAAAAACTGAAGTAGGTTAAAGTAGGTACAGATATATTATCTGTATTTTCACATGTGGTTTTTATTGTATTTTAATTTTTAATCGAGTTATGAAAATTTTTTACTTTTATATTTTACGTACTTATAATATGCTTATAAATTAAAATACCGCAAAAATCTCATGTGAAAATAAAGATAAGATTCTTAACTTAAAGTCTGATAGTATGTCAATTCATTCTTTTATTAAACCTTGTGATATGAAATTGCAATAATTCACTGTGGTAAGACAAGCAGGCAACATATTTCTTTGTAAATGTGGAGTTATCTTAGTATTAAAATATTATAATTATCAAGTTTAATAATTCTCCCATTTTAAATCCTTAATCAAAGCATTATGATGACAGAAATAAATAAATAAAAAACACTTATTATTGTAAAATTAATACATTCATCGATCCGCTTCAAATCTAAAATCAAAGTAAACCTAATGAAAAGTTTAAATCTGTCTTCTGAATTATAATCGCATCAATTAGATCAGATCAATCGGTATGTAGAAATGAAAATACGTTTAAATTCTTATGTGATGCACTGGCGCGTATGTTAGGTAAAGGTGAGAAATCTCCTATTCCAATCTTTTTGAATAATAAAAAACATAAATCTATACATTGAAACTTTAATTCGTCTAAATAACCTGTTAAATAATATGAGTATATAACAGTGCATAATGTAATTTAATTAAAGTACTCAAAAAATACTTAAATACAAGTATATCGCCATTACAAGTACATGAAATACCTACTTAATATGTACCTATAACATGGTATTACAGATATTAATTCATTTTGAAAATATTTATTTATTACATTAGGTTAAAATGAAATAGTACTCAAGTAATTGTACTGATTTAAGAAAATAGTTATAATCATAACGAAATAATATTTCATTATAATTTTTGTTTACAATATAATATTTTTAATTCGATGTATAAATATTACAATTTAATATAAAAGTTTATGAGCTAAATCTATTATCAGAAACGTTTTCTATATGCTAATTGGTGGTATTGACTATACTTTATGGCAAGAAAGATTTCTTTATATATTTTTTCATTTAATTTATTATATCGACATACTTTTTTATAATATTATATATAAATGGGAAAGATAAATATTATAGATATACATAATAAATTACAAGTGTATTTTAAGAACCTGAGCTTTTTTTTTTTTTTTGGTATTTGACACATTCTGTATTCAGTTTTATGAGTTAAATAAAAAATTTCAATAACCCTGATAATGTGTTATCATATAATTGTTGTTAGTACCTAAATTTATCTTTGCTAATATCATCAATTTTTTGAAAATACAATTGGTGAGCAATTGGTTAGCTTGTTACTGATGTTTTGTAGCGAGTATAAATTGTAAATTTACATACATAGGTACCTATTAATATTTTTACTTATCGCATAATACATAGGTACTTGTCGTAAGTCTTTAGAGGTATGTATTTATTTCTCATGGCTTAATGACATAGCTATTATTTAGTTATGGTTTTAGGTATTACATTATAGCGAAACTTCTTATAACGGACACCTATCTATAATAGTGGAAGGTTTTTAGGGAACTAGGAAATTTTCACCATAATTTAAAAATAATGACTAAACAACGACTGAAAAACGTCCACTGTAAGCCTCACTTTAGTATAACTTATCTTATAATTTCATTACGAGTTCAATGATCAAGTTCGTTATCGTTAATGCCCCCATACACAACCTTTGGACCAGGGAATGATTCAACAGTCAACAAACTCTATTGTGAGTAATTGCTACAAAAAGCTGTTGCAGATTTAAATTTTAGTGAGTTTAGCGTTATTAATGTTTGGACTTCTGCTAAAGCCCACGTCAAGCCCAAAATTGTAAAAAATACTTCATACAATGTGAGTTTAGTCATCGAAACAATCAATGCGATGAACATACAATTGATACCGAATAGGTTATAAATAAAGAGCCTTTATCATCGCATCGATTGTTAGTCGTGTTGATGTTTACATCTATGTTATTCTTTGGATGAAATCTTTTCTACTTATGATGATGATTCCGATGATTCCGATGAGCTTGATGAAACTAATAAAAAGAAAATTAAGGAGAAAATGAGTTCGAAGAAGAAGAAACTTCAAAATTTCAAATTACAAGTTTATAAAACGCATTGGCAGCTATGAAGGACGTAAATTTTATTGTTTAATATCGTCAATAGAAGTAGAAAGCAGTATTATTTTTTCCCCTTCTATAACTGTGGCAAATTAAATTTCTAACGAATTTGTACTACAGAGATGGAATAATTTTAAACTTGGTCTAGCTGATCGTTTTTTTCACATCAAATTTAATTTAATTTATGTATGTATGCATTATTTTTTTTACATTTATTTGTTTATCTTGATCTAAAATATTAAAATAATTTTATCGTTAAGACTTAAATAACAATACTATAGTTTAATTTAACTTTGTGCATATTTTTTTCTTTTATAAATTTAATTTTTATGAATTTCAAAACTTTATCCCCTCTGAATAGGGGACGAAAATTTGGCAACCGAGAGTGGTCCGCTACTCAAAGGTTTTAGTCATAATATAATATATTCACAACATAATTGTGTTAGTATTATATTCAGTAAAACTAAATGTCAAAATACGTAACTAAAAAATTGTGTTCATACTGTTCATAGCTCCCTGAATAATGGTTTAAATTATAACATAACTATGTATTTATATTTTGAAATGTATGTCAACACAGTAAATTATTGTTGTGTCTACGAAATAACCAAAGTAAACATAATAAGAGTAATATTTTAAAACAAGTGTACCTTTAATTTTATATTTAATAAAAGTATATGTTATGGTTAAAAAATTAAATTTAAAATAGGTAGTTATTTAATATTTTTTCAATGTAAATAATTATTTTAATAATTTATATCGCATTCATATTATTTAATATTTAAAGTTATGATTAATAACGGTTTTTGTTATTATAATTAAACAATATTCATAATTTTGTTTTCCATGATAAACAAAAAGTAATTTATTATTTTGACCATTTTCTTTTATTGTATATTTTGTTGAATTTCCCAATTTTTCTTATTTATAAATTAATGTTAAAATTTTAATTTTACGATGAGCATATTACGTATTATGAAATCTAAAAACAATGTTGTATTTATTTTGTATTATGTAGAGATTTAGACACGACTTAATATAATATTTCTGTTCGTTGTACTCCTATGTTTAGGTGAAATTGTTGATAATATAATGTGAATATATTAATAAGTATCTATTGTTAAAAGTATTAAAAAAAATTATGAAATTACGCCGTTAAGTTTTATTGTTTAAGTACATTTTATTTTTAGAATATTATATATTACTACCTAGTTATCTCCAACTTACTTACTAAAATAATATGCATTCAGGAGCTTGTATAGTTATATAAACTAATATATAACAAAACACGTTTGTGCAAGATAAGTATTGAGATCATTAGTAGTTACTGAAGACAATTAAAGAGATAAAATAATGGAAATAAACGTTTAAGTGTTTCAAAAATACGAACAATTAATCACCACACGATTATTTTTATAATTTTAATAAAATACCTGTGCTAGTTAATGATAGTAACAAAAAAACAACAAAAAGGATTCATATTATTTAAATTTGTAGGATTCAACAGTATTTTAAATTTTGTTTTTAAAGCAATAATAAGTATACACATATTTTTAATTTACTGATAAAAGATTATTTGCTCTATTAATAAAAATTAAAAATATATTTTATTTAATATTAATAATAGTAACAATAATATGTATTTATATTTTATTGGAAAACGGTGCTGATACAAGGGATTCATTATATTCTCTATACATTTAAGCTAATAATCGATAATCTATATCTTTCCTTGAAAATAAAACACGATCTGTTGAAAATATTATTTAATATGGAATACAAGGTTTTTTTTTTACACAAGAAAAAAGTGTATATTTACATGAACAGGAAAACAGGATTTCAGTTTAATTATATTACAAATATTATTGTAATATTTTATGTGGTATTTACTATTAAAATATGTTCATCGAATAATTAGTTAATTATTTTTTATTGTTAATGTATTCGATATTTGTTCAGTAGTTATTAATTGTTTTATCAATTCTAGCATTTGTTCCTATCATTACGCGTTGCTAACGTTATTTGCTCTCCTTTTTAAATGTATCACATTTAAAAGCAATTATTGTAGGTATTTATTATTAATTATTTTGTATTTTTCAACTAAAATTACTTTTGTTCCATATTTTTTTTACTTTAAATCTGTAGACATAGAGCTCGTTTAATGGACCAATAAGTAGCACACAGTGTTTATAAATTAATTCAGGTACTCGTAACAAAAATATTGCTTCACGGTTTATAAGCAGTTATTAATTCTGATATTTATAGTGATTAAAAGTTCAAAATTTCAAATGATTAATTGTAATTTATGAGAATAAATAGAATATAATGTGATATGAAATTTAATGTAAAATAACTACAGGCTTTTAACATAGATTTAATTCTGATTTACTTATTATATTATTTAATGCTGATTAAAAACGTATTCATCAAAAATATATAATATTGATATTATTCAAAAATATTATTTGTATGAGGTTGTAAAGTTAAATTATAAAAATATTTTAAATTATATTTCATCATAATATATTTGTATATATATATATACCTAATAAGTAATAAATAATGTTCGCTGCACACGAATAGTTTTACTTAATGCACTTGTTGAACTAGCTAAAGTTTAATATTAAGATATTGTGTATCTATCTATCTATCTATATATATATATATATATATATATATATATATATATATTAAACAGATGTCGAATATTAAAATTAACTTTAGCAGTTAGTTCAAAATCTAGTTAACGACGCATATGATGAATTGAAAACAATTTCAAAGTTTTAAAACTTATTCAGAACGTCTCGACATCATTTAGTACCATATACGTAATGTAGTCACTAGTCGGACAGAAAACCCAAGAAATTCCTATCGTCGTAACACTAATGCATCGCGTCAGTTACTCAACTACCGGTTAAATCGTCGGATTTCACATTTGGATAACGAATTTATTGTTCGGTTGAAAGCTTACTGAAAGCAAAATCAATTAAGTATTTGTCAAACTCTTTTCGAAGTTTCCCCTACATTTAATTAATATAATTACCACGCCGATATGATATGTCGCGTCAAATGCAAATCAAATACACGATATGTGCGCGCGCGCGTGTGTGTGTGTGAATTCTTATATTATTATATCGCTTGTTGTTAAAAGAGCTTTTACGCAGCTGTTCGGCCGCACACAGAACGCATATTATACAACGGAATTGGTGTGTGTGTGTGTGTGTGTGTGTGTGCGCGATTCAGAGAGAGAGAGAGAGTGAGAGGGCGCGAGGGAGATAGAGTGAGTGAGTGCTGGTGAGAGGGAGCGAGAGAGAGTGTGAGTGAGACTGGAGACCACGCGCACGCCACTGTTCGTCAGTCGTTTTATGTACACTGTGCGCACTACACATACAGTGCACGGTGAGAGTTTTGATAATTCGTGCGTGCATGTCAAACAGTAGAGGACTTTGTACGTCTGTATTATCGTTGTCGTAATACCTAGGTACATCATTGTATTAGAGTAAAATTATAAAGGTTTAAGAGTATAAGAATAATACAATATAGTGTTTTGAACGAGATAATATAAAATATATTAAAACGCAATAAAACTAAGGAAAAATAGACGTGATCATCTACTGCCAGAATGCCACTGTCACTCAAGTCTATATGGAAAGGAAACTCGAAACATAAAAGTAAGCGAAGTTATTGTAACACACTGTATTATGTACATTGTACTTAGGCGAACAGGATATTTTTTGAGTAAAAATATGTAATCACGTTTTCAAACAAAAAGTTGTTAATGATGTGTCATATTACCAGCTATGGGGCTTTGTAAAAACTCAAAATCATTTGATTCTAGCGATACAAAAATATTCGTTTAAGTAATTACATATTTTTACGATGATATTTGAAAATGTTTATCCAATATTATTAAGTGTTTTATTTGGAATTGCGTGTAATAATAGTATGCACTATACAGTCATTTATAATCATTAATTATATAATATTATGTTAATATTGTGTAAACATTTGGTATGCTGTATATTACAATATTTCTTCGATTTTAAATTTATTAGCAAATTTGAAAAATTTCTCTCGAAGGTTTCTCTAGAAATATAATTTATTTTTGGTTTCCAGTAAATTTTTTAAATGAAATATTTTATACTTGTAGCTTTGAAGTAATCGAAAAATTATAACACTAAATTATTATATAAAAATTGCAAGTCTAACTGTTGCTTTTTATTCTGTTCAGAATATAAAACTATTTTTTCATAAAATCGAATACGATCATTATTATTAGGTATAATAAGTATTGCCAGTATAAGTAGGTACAGTTTACAATGTTTAATGTCATGTATATAATTGTTTTTGTTCAAAATTACTCTTAATAACAGTATAGGTATATAATCAATTTTAATGAAACCTTTTTGATGTATAATGTTTGTCGCGATTTTTTTTTTTTTTTTTTTTGTTGCATTATATCAAAAAGTCGAATCTTGATTAACATATTAAAATGTGTTGAAATGATGTATAGACGTTTTTTTTTTTGCTAGGTAGTTAAATTAAATATTAAAAATAACATTAAAATAAGATATTACAATTTTTTGTTTACAAATATGTATTAGCATAATATTTTTTTTTTTCAAAGGAAATTAAACCACTTATACTATTTCATTTCTAATCATCAATTTAACTGAAACAAGTGTCAAAAAATTTAATAGGTTGTTAAATACTATGTCTAGTATTGATTTACCACGAAAAGTTAAATGACCATGCTCCAATTAGACACTGATATTATATTCTTATATTATATTATAGATATGTTTTATCCGTCTAGTTTTGTATTCCGTGTACATCCAAAAACATATTGGTAAGATATCAGTTATGAATTGAAAGCCTATCGAACTTAACATCAACACTTAACAGCCGTAATGTCACACCGCAAAACATAATAGTTTTGAAACATATTTCAACAAATTAAATGTGCTACCTATGTGTAATTAGTGAAAAATACGGGTGACCCGCTACTCCAAACTTGCAGAACAAGAAAATTGGTTATGATGTTGTAATTCTTTTTTTTGCAAGCTGTATTAGAGGGACTGTAATGGTATTAATTTTCATGCACATAGTTTCGCATAGTAATTATTATAATAGTTGGTCGTATTATAAAGCCCTAAATAATTTACTATTGTTACTATACGTCATACGAACAGTTTATGTATAGCGACACTTGTTGTTGTTTGGTTTATTTTGAAAATATTTATCAACCACGGATAATATTCATATATATTGTATATATATATATGAGTATAAACCAAATTGTTTAAAAAAAAATAACTATTTTTTTTTCAAGCAACAATGCTGTTTACATAATGTATTCTAGCTAATATATGTACTACGCAATACACATAACATACTTATCTTATAAAACATCTGAGTATATTTGATATGAATTCGAGATTCCTATAAAGATAAAGTAACGATATTTAAAAAAAAAAAGTGCTCAGTTATAATAATTTACACATTACTCAAGCATTTCTTAGTAAAATTATTACGTTTAATAAAAATTAGTTTAAGTAATTGGAATACACGATATTATATTCTAAATATTCTTTATGAAAATCAATCAGATTTTAATTCCCCAAATTAAATAATCATCTTTATTGTATCTACTTATTTTTAATAACTTTTAATTAATGATTAACGAGAATAGCAAGAACTATGAAACAATGATAGTCTTAAATTGCATTAGAAAATGTATAAATGATTAGGAGTTGTTTATTTAGAGAAATTAGTTACCTACTCAAGTTTATCATATGTTTGCAATACGCATGTAATATATTTTTTAAATATTGAATATTGATACGACATGTCACGTAGTCTAGTTATCAAATTTTACTTATAAACGAGAACTAGGGGAACAACTTTTTTAATTTTTATTAGTTCTTGTGAAGTTTTATGGGATATATTATTGTTTAACACCAATAGACGTTAAAAAATAAAATATTTATTACGTTGGTTATTCTGTGAAAATCGCAAGGTGTAATAATTTGTATTAAATAAGAATTATATATATATTTTAATTTTAAATTAGTTTTAATTAATTTGTTAGAAACAATTCTATTACTATATTCTTTTTGAATCGATACAAATTTCGGCACCTTTTTTTTTGATATCTATTCAAACAATTGAACAATGCTATCATTAAACTTCTTGGAAAATAATCGGAAAGAAATTATAATTCTTGCTATAGTAAAACGAAAAAGTAACGTAATATAGGTGTAGGTACACGAGAAAAAATTGATCCATTTTTTTTTTAATGTACGCGCTGTCAGTAAACACAAATTTATGTAGGTCGTTGTTTTGTTTTATTGTAAGGTTTAGCTGCGTCAGACGTGGTAATATAAATGCGAAAGGGCTATTTCTCGTTTTACGTCGAAAGATAATTTTATATAGTGATAGGCTGATACAAAATTGCAATTAAATTGTTGAAGTAACCATCATCACGCATTCGGAGGAGAAATTATTGTGTTATTATGATTTATAGAATGGGTTTCGGTTGAATGGACATATTTTAGTTTCTTCAGTTGTGAACAATATTATTTGTTCTATAAGAAAAAGTATTTAATTCGTGTGCAATTACACGTGAAGTATAGTCTATTTATTATATTATATTCATAATAAGTATAAATACTATATTTTGAGGTTTTGACCTTTGTGAAATTGCTTTCAAATTTGTATCTATACGTAATTTAAATTAAAAAACCATAAGACTATGCTCATAAGACAATGTATTGTTGACATATTAACCAAGAAGCATTAATTTTGTAATATCTAATATTTAAAGGCAATGCAACAGAATATTGTTAATAACTATATACCATTTTACGAGTCGTGTTATCGATTATAATACTAAATAGACAATAATAACTCTTCCAAGTTTTCATATTATAGCCTATAGGTATAAAATATAGATCAGCCCCAAAAAACTGATTATTTGACAAAACAAATGTACTTTTATATAATACCATTATATCAATAGGTACAGTTATTGATGACACGAATATGAAGTACTATATGTATTATATGAATGATAGTATAAAAACGACTTATAAGGCTCGCATAGAGTTCAAACTATATTCATTTGGTAGTCGTGTCTAACTTACATTATTTCGAAATCTTGATAATTCGAATGACGTGTATTGAGTGGCGCCACTGTGACTATTAACTAATCAATACATAATATTACTAGCCGCAATAATTTTCATTGTTCCTTTAGGTATAATAATAAAGATAATAGTAATATTAGTAGGTACCTATTTGATTTTCCTAGAATTTAATTTTGAAACTTGTTTTACTTCATATTATTTAAAAAAATATATGTTTGTTAACCTCACGATGTAACGACTAGTCATTATTTTAGTTTCTGGTTTATTGTCAAGAAGTAGACCATTTTTGCGTATTATCAAGATATTACAGAAATTATATTAATTGTGGACGCTTCTTGACAATTTTTTTACGTATTATCTTACGGTTTATTGGAAAATTATTAATAACCATCAATTGTATGTTGCGTTTATGTATCGATATTTTTAACGTTGATGACGTTGGTGTATTTCGAAATTTTCGGGTTAAAAAAAATTAGTGATAACCCATTCAGAAATAAAATTAAATAAGTTACTGCAGATAGCGTAAACACATTTTTCAGTAACGCCAATACAAAAAATATAAAAGTGATTTCTCATCAGGACATTTTTATTTATTGCCATCTGTGAAAACGCGGCAGATTATTTCAAGCCGGATGTCATCGTTGTTGTCGTCACACGATATGTGCAATGTGCATGGGAGTTAACTCTTATCATTGATGTCCGTATCTACGAATCGTCTGAAAGCCGTCACCGCGTAGACGTACTTTGTAATGACTAACTGTACTATAACTAACGACGATAACTAATATTATATTTATTATTGTAGTCGTACCCGATATAAACCACACAATTATTGAATTATCGTTTATACATTATAAACCGTTGTGTTTATGTTATTATTATTTATTAATATATACAGTCCTTCCGGCACCTATACGATATAGAGTTATTTGCGAAAGAGAAAATAAACAAACGAGAGTGATGCCTTAGCGGTCAGATAATAAATAATAATAATATTATTATATTACTCATTCGACGTTTTAATGTATTTTTTTGTCCTGCATTTAATGATAAACAACTTGATTATTTGATTTAAACTACATTAAAAAGTGTTTTTGTTTTAACACATATAAGTGTTCATAGGTATACCTATATACAAGCATGCTAAAATATGTACCTATGTACGAGTATGGATTTTTTTTATTCATTAAAATAGCCAATAAAACTATTTCAATTAGTGTTTGCGTAAAAAAAAAAAAACATAAGTGGGTAATTGATATACATTTTACTATCGGTAGAAATGGTCCGTTTGAGAAAAAAAGAATGTATAAATGACTTTTCAATTATATGTGAATAAATTAATATATATATATATACATACCATTTACTATGATATCTTTAACTATATCAAAAAGGAGGAAATGTTATTTAGGTCAGTATTATATAGGTACAACTTAATAATATTATTAGATATATACTTATTATTCTCATTACGGAAAAATTACGTGCTAGTAAAAAAAAAAAAGGCGTATGGGCCAGATGAGACGTATTTTATGATAGACTACGACTTAAAACCGGTTTGTTGGGTCGTATGGCGTCAACAGAAAATTTTATTTTTATAAATGAAAATAAAAAAATTATACATCCAAACAATTTTTTATTTTATAAACTAATGTTTAATAATTAAATAATTACCAATGATATGGATAAAAAAAAAACCTTTGATAGGTTAATCTACTGAAATCCTTCAGCTATTCATATAATATATATTTTAGATATATACAATTTATTCAAATACTTATAATTTATTTTATCCGTACTAGTTGAGGATATTCAATTTCCATATTATATTTTAAATTAAAATAAGTTTTTGACTATATCTAATGATATAAATTTGTTTTCTATTCAGGCGATTTACTTAAAAAGACCATCAAATTATATTTATTTCAGAAAAATATCATTGACTTAAACAGGCTTGTTGACATCGCCATGCATCGTCTTGGTTGCACGGTAAAACTAGCCCTAAAACATATGATTTTAATTAATTTAATAATAATTTTTTACGGGGGCTTTCGCTTCCGTCAGTTTAGATTGACAGAGATGACAGTTGTGTAGATTTATCATGTGAGTACCCTTGCCTCACTCACATCACTTAAAATAATGCAAATAGTAAATACGTCACTTTAAGCACATGTCGCCATATGCTATGATGATTTAAATGTTGTATAATATTGTCTTTGTAGATTTTAAGGTGATAATTACCTAATAACTTTGATGTCATAGAATAAATACGATATTATACATCAATTCATACAATTAGTTCATTTTTGTCATCAACTGGTTTTGGCCAGTTCAGTAGAGTTGTTCCAACATTTATCACGCGTTACTAGCGTCGTTAAAATGTTTTTAATATAATACATTAATACCTATGCTGATTAAATCACTAGATTACCTTGGATGAATTTTGTAGAAAACAAAGTTCAAACGTTTTGTATAATAGGTATTTAACTATTACGTTTTATTTATTGTACACTATACTAGTAAAGAACTTTTCTGTCTCATCATTATTTTGTTTAAGTTGGCCAGAATTTTTATAGCAGTAAGTCTTTGTAATTTGCAATAAAAGTATGTCTATATAATTGCATTGTTTAAACAATATAAAATAAACAATTAATATGTTTTATGACATTATTATGGTTTATGATCATTTAATATTATGAATGCATTTCATAAAAATGAATATCACTAGCCTATATTTTTTTAATGTTTTTAAATGCATAATATTTACTGATCAAATTTTTGTTGAACTTATAAATTGAAAAATATCGATAACAATTAATAGTTATATAGTGTGATTTACTAAATATGATCAATCATTTTTTCTCAGTCATAAATTTATTCAAATTCTATTTTTATTATTTTTAATTTTAGTTTAAGATCATCTATATTATCAATTACTTAAATTCATGTTTTTTATTCAACTCATATATTATTTTATGGAAAATCCTATGGAAATCAATTTTTTTTTTTTTTAAACAAGAAGTTAGCTTTTTTCTATAGGTAAATTACTAAGCGAATAATTTTTATAGATATTGCTTATGAATTTAAATCAAAACTGGAATTAGAAGTTTCTGAGTTATTAAAATATATATATTAAAGGTAATAATATATTCTTAAAAAATGTCGTTAATTTTTTAAATGATTATAGATTAATATTAATTAACTGTACATATAATAATTATTTAATATAATTTATATTATTTTTACGTAGTATGTAAAATGTATTGGTATTTTTCATAAGCAAATAAATGTGTAGGTACGTAAATAATGCGAAATAGTTATATCCTTCAAAATATAACATATATTGTTATCTTTTTAACTTAAACAGGAAAAAACAATGACGTTTGTCGATATTGCATAATTTACAACTATATTTATAGAAAAAAATATATATATTTTTTTTATCAAATAATGTAAACCTAGTAAATATTAAAGTAATTAAAATAAAATAAATAATGATAGAATAATTTAAAATTTAAAAGGTTATTATAATATAATGCTTGTATATATTTTTAGTATTATATTTATAAAATTTAAATAATACATTTGTTAAATTGACGAAAACTATTTTTTTTATTCAATATGTTTTGATAATGCAAGGCAAGACTAAAGAACGATACTATAGCTATACTATATCCTAGCAAAAATTAATGTTTTATTTTTTTATTATAATAAAATCTTAAATTTATTAGTTTTTATCATTTTATATTACAATATATTTGTGTACACAATATTTTACAGAAGGTTATACGGTATACCCCCCCTCCCCCTAAAATATGGTGTTTTATAACAAACGTAAAATTAACATTTTTTTAAATAGTTTTCTAATAAATTATGGTTTGATATTTTACAATTAAATATTTCTATAGTTATGTAAATAATTATATTTCATAATGATTGGTTGGACTATAAATACGTAAAACACACTTTGAATACCTAGTAATTTTAATTACTAAGTACTACTAACTCAGGATAATTGTACAGACATAAATAAACATTACTATAGGGTCAAACAATGTCAGGAAATTAATTTATGTGATGAAATTTTTATTAAAAAAATTGCACAGGACTGTATTATAGCGTGGAAAAACCAATCGTATTTTGCAACTAAAGGTTGCTAAAAAACAATACACAAAAACAGTTTTATAGAAAATCATTCTAATATTATATAAATAAATGTATATCAATATGTAGTTTGTAGTTTATTTCTGTTTTCATTTCCACGAATAAAATGTAATTTGTAATCTTGAATGTTGTCTAAGAAAATATAGAGTTTTACGTATAAAATATTATTGCACATATTTTATACGTATTTTATACATAATTGAAATGTAAATGGATTTTTAATGTACAGTAAATAACAATAGGTATATAATTATAGTTTAATATATAAAAATTATACATCTACAGATAGGTTTATATTTAAAATGTTTGGTTAAGCCAAATTAGATGTATTATAACATAAACACTGTTTTTACTTTAATTTTTAATTAAACTTTAATATTGTGATACAGGTTAAATTGAGCCACATAATTTTCATAAATAAAAAAATAAAAATTGAATTAATATTTGCATGTTAATTTAATATTTATTAAAATATTTATCATAGTCTTACAGGTACTTTTATTCAATGTAAAAATTATTATCATTATAAATATTTAATATACCTATATTAATTTTCAACACCTTTATAGGTACATACAATTTATTTCGACTAAGAAATTGAATTTCTGCATAAGGAATACTGAACAGCTTATATAATATTTTTATTATTATAATAACATCTTAGGTTAATAATTTGTTTACCTATAAAGAAATAATTAAAAATACGCTTTGAATCTAAAATAAGTTTTTCATTGACGTCAACGTAGCTTTAACAACAACCGTAGTCCCTAAAATAAGGATTAACTTTTCATGAAAAGTATTTTACTATTCTGTACTTCTGTACAAATTTATTGATTTTATTATTTTTTTTATACAAATGCGCATAATATAATTGATTGCACTTGTACATGGGTAATTCGTAATTATTTTAATCTCGATATTGGTTGATGTTAAAATCGTACTGTTTATTTCACTTATCTCTAACTTTTAAAACCACCATTAGTTTAATTAGATAAATCATGCGTATACATGAAAGTACTTAGTATAATAATATTGTATAGGATAATAATTCGCATTTTATTAGCAATGCTCATGAATAATGTTACTAATAAGACTCATCTGGATTTATAAATATAGTGATATAATTTAAGTGGCTATAAACGTTAAAAACCATGCAAGCTTCTTGGAAATCTATTTGATTCAATTAAAGATTGTGTAAAAAAAAAAATACATCCTATATAATTTAATGAATTTCAAATGTATTGATATGAATGACAATGAATTAGTTTTTGAGATTTTTGGAGTATATATTTTTAAATTTCTGATATCATGGTTACCGACCTTAAAATAATTATTGAAAAACCTAAATGATTTTTAATGAAGATAAAACTGTAAAATTGCTTACACTAGTTCGTATATTTTACACTGTACTTATTTTTCACTACGTGCTAATTAACAATTGGTAATACATATTCAATAAGAGCATATAGAAAATTATCTGATATTAGTTATATTTAGTAGTTTTATTGGTAAAACTAAATTATTCCATATTATTTTAAAATTTTTAATTAGTTTTAATATAATATAATATCCATACACCACGTTATTTGTGCTGACAATGAACGCAATTTAAACATTTTTGGAGAGCTGCTGGCATGTAATTGTATATAATTAAGGCACAAATACCTAGTTTATTTTGTTCGTGGTTTTGTTCAAATATTTAACCTGCACTGTGCAAATTATTAGGAAGCACTGAATGTAAGATTTTGCACTCGGGTCTTACTATTTATAAGTTATATAATGATGTAACAAAATGCAAACAATTTTTAGTTGAGGTCTACGACCTATCATCTATTATATGAAATCAATATGTGTCTTCATAATATATAAGTACAATGTTAAGGTTATTCGACAAAATTTTAATTTTTTATAATTTAAGGTTACTATAAATTAAACACCAACATTTTAATATCAAGCTTTAAATATATTTTGCATATTACTCAAAACTCGTTTCAAAATGTAAATGCTGCACACATACATAATCTTTGTTTTTTTCAATCAAAACATCTCACTCGACCAGATTATACCATTACTTTCTTCATTTACTCGTAATATCAATGCAGATGAATAAACTAAGAAAATGCGATTTTGTTCAACATTAAAACAAAATCTAGGCATTCTTTAAACATCTATATTAATAATAAATATCTAATGATATTATTTTTAATAGAACAAACAATCGAATAAATGTATACTATATAGTTTTTTCCTACAATATTTTATTAACTGATTTATGATACTGAGCTGAGATCATTTACATAATTATCCATTTACCACATAAATATAATATTCATCATTAATTTAATAGATCATTTTTTATCAGACTTAAGCAAAATTATATTATTAAGTATTTATGTAATTAGTAGATTACCCTGTTAATACCCATGAGTAAATTAGCTATATAACGTGTTTTCCAATTTTTTCCTCATAAAAATATTTTCAAAAAATATATTTTTTAAGAATTTAAATAAAATTAAACTTCTAACTTTCAAAAAAAAATCTAAAAATGTTAACACTATCTTTTTTATTATTTTTTGGGTGACTTATTCAAAACTATTTGTGACCCAAAATTGAATATGCAAATGTTGAGAAACGCTTGTCAACTTGTAAATATATTTATCATAATTGTAATGTTCTTCCTTATTCGTGGGTATAATAATTTATGATGTTATATTGACAAAACTATGTTTGTGGCTCATGAATAAAAGATATAATCATTATTATAATGTTTTGTTGTGCTTATTTAACGGTTTATTGACACATTTTAGTTTATCAACATCGAAAAAAAATATTTTTGACTCATTGGAAGTCATTATTTGTTAATATAACTGAATGAGATCATGCGTCCATGTGTCTTGTCAGCACACATATTGAACGTTTATTATTTCAGAAGAATTATGATATTTAAGCTAATTGGAATAATTATTTGAAATTACTCCATAAAGGTTACCGGCTTGTATCTAATTGTGTTAATGAAAGAACCGGATAAAAAGATCTAATTTGTTTCATTTTATAATTATAAGTCTGCTATAACTTATTACTTACTTGTGCTTATGTCGACTTTTGTACTGCGAGTATTAAATTATTATTTTTTATTTCATAAACTTTATTATGAAAAACACAAATATCAATATCTACTTAAATATGTATTTATATTTAAGATAATTATTTATTGATAACCTATTAATATATTATTTGTTTCAAATGTTATTAAGAACTTTCAGAAGACAAATCATTGGCGATTGGGCAAAACGCGGAAGACGGAACCGCGATCGCTGTTGAAGACGACCAAACAACGTTTGATGTTAAATATCTTGGCAACACTCCTGTAGATTCAACGGCTGGTGCTATCGCCGAAGCGGTCAAAACTATTTTGGTTATGGTAAATAAATTAAGTTTTGTTTGATTTGCTTAATAAATGATACCTATCCACACAGATCTGAAGAAGTGATACTCATAAAATTATATTTAATTAATGCTCTATTTTACTTGATTTTGTGGCAATGCAGACTACGTGGAATTATGAGGGGGATAGTTGGAAATCGAATTTTAACGATATTATAAATTGAACATATTTTTAAAATTTTACTGGTGATTAGAGAGCAACGGCGACTGATGAGTGATGACTATATTATAGGCACACTGTATTGACATTCATGTCGACCATCCTTTTGGCGTGGTTATATTTATATTACCCAAAAACATATTATACTCAATAAATTCAGTTTACAGAAACTGTGGTTGTGGTTGGTTAAGTTTTAGTAATTATAAGTCGAAAAAAAAATTCTTATCTATTTTAAAAGTTGCATGTATTATAAATAATTATTATGTGACAGTAAAATAATTTATTTGTTATGAACATTATCTCAGCAGGGGGACTAAGCCTATACAGTTTTTCAAATTATGGTTACGAGTATTAGCTACTATGTAGTTCTATTGTTATTGTTTTTTTGCTTCATTTGTTTTAAACTTACGTACTACATTCAGTCGATTTAAAACAGCTGAACAAACATATGCCTACATACAAGTTTACGCGAAAAATGTGTTACTAATTCGCGTAGGTTTCACAATAAATATGGTTATACACTGTACGCAGATAATCGATGAAGTATATTAATTGTTACAATATTGAGTATTAACTAGTCAGTATTTTTGTACTTAAGTTTTTTTGAGAAACAATAGTTAATTGCCAACAGTAGACTTTTACCCTCTATCATCAATCATCACGATAGGTATAATTTGTTTTGGTAGTTTTTTTGTTTTGTTTTATTGTAGTTTAATTGTATTGTTTCAATACTCTTATCGGATATAAATAAATAATAAATAACCATAAATAAACAAATAAACTATAATCATTATTCCATTTAGTTTCTTTCTAATAGTATTTTAATTTACTTTTTAACATTAGTTTTATTTTCGGGAAAATAATATTTTTTCAATATTATATTTTAACTAAATAATATGTAGTTTAATTTTACTAAAATGTCAGTTTTTGATTTGTTATCAAGTATTTTATAAAAAAAAATAAAAATATGTATTAACTGACATTGAATATTATGACAAGGAAATGTGGTATTCATTTTTTTCTTTTTAAAGATCGATATATACTCTGTATTTTATACTGTCAATCATTTTCACCAAGTACATGTCAAATATGTTGTTTTATCATAGAACTTGATAAACATTTTATATGTTATAAATGCTGAATTTAAATTAAAGGCATACTACATATTTTTATTTAACATTGTTTAAAAAAAAACCCATTGCATAGAAAATATTTGAGTCTATAATAAAACCTCTTTCTTTTACATTGGTATTGTTCTTTCATCGATATTTTTTTTTTAGTAGTTTTGAAATACAAAATTAATCAAATTACAGTTGATGTAGCCTATTATAAAACTAATTAAAAGAAAATGTCGATCAATTTATAATATCAGTTATTGTATTCTATATTTCCATGTATAGGTATATCTAATAAAATTTAATACAATTATTATTATTAAATTATATTACACGTAATAACAATTAAATAATATTACTTGTTCAAAATAATATAGATACTGAATAAACATGAAAAAATGTAATTAATATTTAATTTAACAATTTTATTTGTAATGCAAATTATTTATAAAATATGAATAATGTTTTACCTATTAGTAATGAAAAACTAAGTCATACTTGTTCTACACAATTTTCCTGATTTATTGACATAAAATTGTTATTCAATATGATAATTTTTATTAAAAAAGTTTTAAATGAGTATAAATTAATTTTTTTAACTTATATTTTATCATGACATAAAATTTTGCTATATTATTTTAGGAAAAATGTTCATAATACACAACTGAATAAATATGTTTAGGTAGTTTTGAGAAAATAAAATCATGTATTATTTAGATAGTATTACAATAGTACTAAAATAGTGTGGTACCAGAGTGTTTATAAAAATTATAAATGTTTAATTGTTTAAATTTAACGCTTGAATGTCTAGTGTTTCATATAAATATAAATTTACTACAAATTATGAGTACTTACAAAAGTTTTTATTGTCTCTGAAATATTCCAAGGTAACATATAAATTTTCATATTTTGCTATAAATTGCATTTTGTACATGAGGTTTAAAATTATTTGAAAATTTCTAGTTTCGTACCTTAGTTTATGATATTTGTACGAATAATCTTTGAATTTTATTGTGTTGGGTACACATTAAATATTCATCGAAACATAATTCAAACCTTTCATTTATGAATTAAATTTTAAGGACTAGACTTAAATTGAAATTTTACTTGTCTTTCTTGATTATAATTTGTAATATTGTAATTATTTTCATATATATACATAAAATATATTGATAGGTTTGTTTGAGGATATTTGACGCGATGTTAACGCCTACAATTAAATCGAGTGTATCAATATATATTATGTGAACACGATAATCAAAATATTTTGTTCAATGCCATATTGTATTACATCAAATACCAAACTCCGTTTCAAATCGTTGTCAATAATTTGAACTAAAGCAATATGCGCTGAGCACTGTTCGAATAAATTATTACCTGCTGCAATGAATGTCGCAAGAGACCAGTAATCATTATTGATTAGCATCGGTGCGCAACGGATGTGGCGAGCGTTTATGTAGAAGTCAAACCAGAAAATGTTTTGTCGGTTGTGAAAATTAAATCTGCAGTCCACCGAATTAGTGTTACGGACTGGCCTATGTAAACAAATACTATTTTGTCGTTAATGCGCGTTTTGGATGAAGTATTTTCTTCGGATAATCGGATAAGAAAAGCATATCGAATGTATATATATGTAATATAATTTAGAATAATCTTTTGTCAATTATTATTTCAATCGGAGCGAAACTAGACTTTCGATTTATAATAACTTATTTGTGTACGCAGTATCTTTATATTCCCATATAAATTATATACGTTATGCATATTTAAAAATAATATTCTCAGGCCATCAATAGTTCTTATATACATAGTTCCTATATAATTCGCAATTACTTAGTCACATTTGGGTTCAAGATTTTGACATTACATAATAAAATGGTAAATAATGATTAGCTCTTTTGGTGTAGATTTATTGGAGTTATCAAGTCTTAAGTCAACATAGAGGTATTTTTTGTTGGTTTTATATTTTTATAATTGTACGCATCATAATCTTGATTTTGTCCAAAAACAGACTGTGAAATTTGACGCTAAAATGCAAAATTATTGACTACTGCAATTGGTAGGTTATTAGGTTTTATAGTATAGTAGATAGTATAAAAAGTAAAAAAATCAGTTTTAAAAGATATGTTGTTTAAATATATTTCGACCAGTAACCGCTTTGTCGTAGTAACTCGTTCATACAAAGACCAATCAATTCCATTTTGAATTAAACCTCAATTATTTTCAAATAAAAGTATGTCTATTTATTTATTTGTTTTTATATATTCTAGGCTAAGGCCAGTAAAAGAAAACCACAGAATGTAACAGTTACATTAAATGGACAAGGTATCAAAGTGATAGAAACCAGTGATGAAAAGAAGACAGTGCTGGAAACACAGATAGAAAGGTGATTACAATCGTTATAATTCATAAAAACACATTAACGCATTCGTAGAATATTTAATACTTTAATAATCTAATAGTATATATTGTACTTATCGTATTAACTATTATGTGAACATGGTTTTGTATCCTATAAGTCAAGTACAAGTAGTGTATTATCAGTTATCAAGCATAAAAACATTTAGTCAGGTTTTGATTGTGCATGAAATTCATATTTTGGATTCGTTAAAATACGTTTAAATTTGTTAGTACGATGAGTCCACAGTAGTACTGTTATTGTTAAGCGTCTTAATAATAAAAGTAACTCTATGATTTAAAATTTTATTTAAAAATAGTATATTCACACGTTACGAAATTCGTTTATTCAGTATTTGATAAAAATTAAATACCTGTGGGTAATTAACAAATTATAACAAGCCACGCTTAGTATCAATGCCTACCTAACACGAAGATGATCACTTAACACCTTTATTATATTTTGTCGATTCCTCTGAAAAAAATCATAAGCGTTTTTTTCTTTGAATACCTATTTTTACCAGTGATTCTCAACCTTTTTATGCTTACGGCACATTTCTTATAACTAAAGCGCGGATTTTTATGCACTTAAAAGTATCGAAATATGGCATATAATATGCAGTAAAAATAATGAAAATATGCAGTCAAAATTATGAAAATATGTAAAAATATACAAGAATTTTTTATTTATTTAAAATTTACAATAAAACTTATAATAATTAATTACTTAAATACTTAATAATAAATAATTTCTAAACTTAATTTATTTTTAAAATTGTATTTATTATTAAAATTAATAATCGTATGCATTTCAAGTTTTTCTTCTGTGAAGTTGTATCATTTATCGATTAACATATTTTTAAAGACTGAGAACGAACGTTTGACGTCAACCGAAGTTATTGGGGCATATTTGAAGCAACTTAGTATTGTCGGATCTTGATAAAGATCTTCAAGATGAACGTTTTCACTTAATAACACTGAATTAATTTTTCGTAGAATTTTCAGACCTTCATTTTTATTGGAAAGCTCGTTTAATTTTGTTGTAAGTGTTACACCTTTCAATCCAGGAATAGAATGCATTTTTTCTTTCGTTTCGTCAATTATTGAAAAGCTTAGATATAAAGTCATATTTCGAGTTTCCAGTTTTTTTTATGACTATTTTTATCACTAAAAATGCCAAATGAATAGATATAAATTTTAAATCATTCTACTTGACAAAATATTATCCTATACATTTTTTTAAATTTTCGCTTCAATATGCAATAAATTTTGAATTTTGTCAAAATATGCAAAAATATGCAATAACCTTCAAATATGCAGAAATATGCAAAAAAAAATTTCACCATTAGCTTCAAATTATGATAATTCGTGGAGATAACTGACAAAAATCCAAAAATATTAAAAGGAAAAAAATATGCAATGGCATAGAAATCCGCGCTCTACTTATAACTATACAGTTTGACGAAACACTATAGTAATAAAATAATAAAATGCAAACAAAAAAAAAGGCATTTTTATTTTAATTTTAATTTTTTATTATTAATACATCATATAACTAAAAATCAATATTTAATAACATTATACGCATGTACCACGGACACCGGTTGAGAAACACTGATTTATACTTTATACTTGGTGATTAGTACGCTATCAATTAAACTGCACGCGTCTGAAAAATATAGTATATTATCGTTTGCCGATTATTTGTTTTTCCTTAAACCGCAACAGAGCGAAAAATTTGCCGAAGTATTATATTTTTACGGTCGAAAAATCTAATTTCATTAACCACGGACGATTAAAAAACAAAAACAGATATCTTGTATAGGTTATTAACTGTATCTAAAATAAATTATTCACGACCCACCCTCTCTCCCCGCAGTGCCTAAACGCATTTTTTGATTTCAAACACAATGTTGAGTTTTGTTTTGTTTTTTTTCGCCGACCACAGGGTGTCTCATTGTTTTACCGACCCGGCTCACAGCAATGTGTTCGCCTTCGTCACAGTCAGTGGCCTAACCATGTCGGAGTGTCACGCTTTCATGTGCGCCAAACGGAAAATGGTAAGGTCAAGTTTATCCGGTCGTCGGTGTATTGCAGTCTGCATGCGACCTTGTCGCCGTTTTTGTTTTGATACCTGTTATCTGTTATCTGTTATCTGTTATCTTACCACGTATATAGGCACAAAACATGTCCGTAACTATCGGCCAATTGATCAGCTCTGTGCCGGACGTCTGGAAGGAGCTTAACAAACCGAAAACAGAGGCCGACTTGAAAACACCAGATGTAATTCCTGCAGACACCGTCCCAGGTAAATAATATAATATATACGTTCCTTCGACTTCGTTTTATCTTTTACGTAAATCATTTTTGTGGAAATCTTAGCAATTAAATTTTTAAATGATTAAACACAGCGTCTGCTTACCACGCCAACAGGCAACGATCGTTAACTTGATGGTTGTCAGTTAATTATGTAGAGTCGCAGGAATATAGGATTTAATTTAATCATTAGTAAAGATAACCTAGATGTTACGAACATATAAAAGAAAAATATTTTTGGAGTTTCATACAAATTGTTGGGTATATATTTTTGGGATCGTTATCAATAAGTTTTAGAATTTACAGTGCTATATTATACACTATTATACCGTTCCCATTTATCTAACTCTATAATACATATTTTACTTATCTAAGTATTATGTACGACTACCAAGTTAGTTCGTTTTTAAAACGTCTAAAACGTTTAATATTGTCTAATTTTCAGAAACTATTAAGTGGTTCAAAAATAATAAAAATCAACTATCATTTTTTTTTTAAATTTGTCGGATTTTAATACGTTAATATTCATTACTTACACAGTCATACATATAAGTGCTCAAAAGATTCAATATTCGAAGAAAAAATTGATAAATATGTGTATTTTCTCTAGTTGTGAAAAAAATTGTATCTTGGATATGTTATTTTGGGTTTCTGTTTAATACAATACAATTTGTGGTAGTCTGTTAAATGTACCGTCTTGTAATTTTTTAATCATTATCGCACATGTTACGTCAAATGGAAATTCCGTTCCCTCGTATGAGATTATTTCACTTTTTTTTCTTTCCTTACTAATGAGGTTTTATATGCATTACAGTATGGAAACAATTTTAAATGTTATTTTGGTTGCTATAGGCGACGACGCCATTTCGCTAAATCAGTAAGAAAATAATTAGTCACGAATAAAATAAATGTGTATCCGTAGCAAAAAATATTTCTTTGTTAAAACATTTTAATTGGACAATAGTATGTTACTTGAGAGTTGAGAATTGAGGATGCTATAACGTTACGACCGCAAAATTGACTTTGACTTACAGCAAATCTACGTAGGTATAGGGTTTTTAAAAAGAAAAGTTAATATTAAAGTAAATTTATACATTATTGAATTTTTATATGAGAATATAAACTAGGCCTGAGCATTTTTTTTATATAATTTTTTTAAAATGAGAACTTGAAAGAATGAGTTATAATGTATGAGTACTTTTAACTTATTTTTAAATTAAAATATGAAAAAAAAAAAATTGTTTATACTTAGTTTATATTTTCTATTGTAAATTAAATAATTTATCAATTTGCTCATATTTCAACTAGAAATTAACTGTAATAAGTATCCAGTACCTAGATTTGTGTGTGTAGATAGAGATAGTGTAAGCGGATAAAGCGTTCCCTTAAAAAAGTAATAGGTAATAGTATAATAAATAACCATAGACATCTAGATTAAAACATGTCTTGAATTTACTTTTTATATATTTTTGTAAAAAATAGTTTTTTACTCAAGGAAAAAAAATTAGGTTTATTTAAATTTTAATGTATACAATAATAATGCTTATAGATTTATAAAAGCGAGAATAATTATATAATTAAACATGTTTTTTATTTTGTCGAAGAGTGAAAGCTTATTTCGATCTTCAACCATCAAATTTGATTTGATTTTGCTTCCAGTAATTTGATATCGTATAGACAACGTAGTTATTTGGAAAATTAATATGTTTATGCTTGATACGTATTTATGGACTTGATTACATCGAATAAATTAAAAATACTTACTCGGTCATGGATTTACAAAGAGAAAATTTAAAACAATATAGTTACGTGACTATTAGATTAAGGTTAATTTTATATTATGGTGTTGCTATATATTATATTTTATAAAATAATGTATAATGCGTAATAAAAATCTTGAACATGTAAATAAAAATACAATCATTTTACAATGATAAAATATTTGAGGAACCTTGACAATGTAACTGACGTATCTACACATAATACTGTTATGCTGTTATGTATGATAAAATGTCTTCATTTATTAAACGTACACTGGTTAAAAATAATTATAAAGGATTTTGTGAAACTAAATTATTTATTTTTTTTTAATTATAGTTTGAACAAAAGAAAAATATAAATCATTATTATGGTATTATATACACAGTAGGTTGTTGATAAGAACATATTTTTGTATAGAAACTTTAAAGCAGTTTATTTTTGTACTCGACTTGAAGGTACTTGTACAATAACATTAATCAACTTAGAAAGTTATTTGTATTGAACTAAATCTATATATATATATATATATATTTATATTATTATTATAGTTATTAATACTCGATAGCGGTTTTTATTACACTATTATTTGAATATATATATTTTGTTGATTCTCAATGTGCATAACTCGATTTAATTTCTTTGTTATTTGATACTTGGATAGTTTGATAACTATTTTCAAACATTTTAATCAAAAACAGTGTTTTATTTTTAAATTTTTTATAATATTTGTAGAACAGTGTAAATCGATAAAATTAATACGATAGCGCTTACACAATAAAAAATGTAAAACAACCCATATTTATCTTAAATATTATTTGAGTAAAAATATTTAGTAGGTAAAGATAAATTATTATTGGTGATAGGAACTTCGTAATGCTCTGATTTCTCGTAAAAATATTATTTTAGTTTTACTTTTTGGTAATTAATAGATAACAACTTTTATAGTTCTATTGCTAACATCACTCGATCAATCCAAATAAAGATACACAGTTTTGTTTTTTTATGCATGATAGGTATAATGCACATCATTCATTTAAAATATTCTTTAAACACTTTAGCGGACGTGAGATCCATAGTTTATTTAATTTATTATTAAAATACTAGCTTAGTTCTCGCTTATAACGTTATAACTAATGTCTGTGTTTTGGTGTTTAATTTTTTAATGCGTACGTCAAAGATTATATTTCACTATTATTGTTGTTATTATTATAGTAGTCGAGTTAACTGGGTTAGAAAAATACAGTTTATAGAAAATACTTTTAACTTCGTAATTTAAAAAAAAAATTCACTTTACATATAAAGATGCAAAATTGTTTAATAAAAGCAAATTAATATGTTTTATGATGCATTTAAAAAAACTTCATTATTACGGACGGCTGACAAAACGGAAATTGTTTTTCAAAATAAAAAAAAGTTAAAAGACAAACTTCCGTGTTTAAAATATTATAACAATATAAAATTATGTAATCATGCGCAACATACATTTTACCCTTTATCGTTGCTATAGATTGTTATTAAAATGTTTACATTGCATTGTTAAACAGTTAGTTGGGTATTAATCGAACATGATGTAAATTTAATACTACAAACATTATAATATGTCAGTCGTTATTTAGTTGTATAATTTTTTCATAAATAATTATACTTTATTTTGATCGATTATATGTAATAAACTCAGCTGCCAACACTCATAAGCTTATAAAATGCCCATACCTGACGGTAGGTTTAAATATACTTAGGTATAAATATTATATATACGAGTATATATATGTGTGATAGTTATTTAAAGTACTTAATTTATGAATATATATACTATATAGATATAGATAATTTCTGAAATCAGAATTTTGAAAAATTGGCATTCAACAGGAACTAATTCTATTCCATTTATTACATTTAATCGAGTCCATACAGAGTCAACAAAATTTGAACAAAACAGTGTTTATATTTTATATTTTATATTTAAATATTGTCCAATCGGCGGTCCATGATGGGAACGTTGAGTTTTGAATTTTGTTTTTATTTTATTTTTGTTTACTAATTAATTATATAAAGATCTGGCATAAAAAATCCAATTTTAGTGTATGATACATTGTACATAATCGTTAATTTTGTTTTTGAACGTTAAAATAATTATTTAACAATAAACTATGGACAAAATATTGAAATCGTAAAAGTATAAAATCATGTTTGACAATTTATTAGTTGATAACGATAAGGTATTGTTATATAGTATATAGATGTAAAATAATATTATTATCTTCAAATTCGTATTTTCTAAAGTAAAATATAGTTGCATTGACGAATATATTTTAGAATTTATACCCAATATTATATATCAACTATGAATCCCATTTTTCTTTATTCAAATCCGAAAATAAAATAAGCGTGTAAGTAATAAAAGTGTAGATGTAGCCTATCGTATATGATATATGATAATATGTAATACAAGTCACAATTTCGGAACATGTTGTGGTAATTTTATATAAGCAACATGGATGAAAAGCGAAAGCATACATAATATAATGTACAAAAGCGTTGTCTCGCAGTTCATTGTGTATGAACTAAAAAATTTCACTTTTCACACACGTGCGATGCTCATTGAATAATAATAATATAAAAAGACCATTCTAAAGGGCAGATTAAGCCCTAGCCTAGTAAGTATAAATATAACAATGATTATTTTTTACAGACGATGTGACACAAGAGGTTAAAGAAGCAAAATTAATCGACTTATCAGGAGAACCTCTGCCCAGACAGCAATACGATACATCCAGATGGGTAAGAGTATTGCTCATTAGTACATTACTAATATGTATACGTACACAACACGTTTAAAATTTATATTATATCTATTTCTGCCGTAAAGATGATAATTTACTTTATCATAATATGATATTTTAATCTGATCAAATTATTGATTATTATTATTATTTATATGCAGAAATGCGTCACTATTTACTACTATAAATTTAAAGAAACGTTTTTTAACATAAAAATGTGATGGAAAACCTAAATTTTTTAAATTAAATTTTTCTTTTATTCTATTTATCTAAACTAAATATTATCCATATCTGTATTTTATGTGCTCAGTATATTCAATAAGTACCAATAAATAATAATTAGTTCAACGATTTATTATTTTTACAGGTATTATTCGAAGATGATTCATCTTCTAAGTTGGATGTGGAGTTATTACACCAAAGGTAAAAAGATCTTAAAAATAATATTATTTTTACATTAGAGGGTTATACTTTTCTTATCATATGCAGATAACAGTTTTCTATATTAACTGTGCGTTTATTAAAATATAGTTAATAATAATTAATTACTTATATAAATACATTTTTAAATTATTATTTGTTATATAAAAAAATAGTTTATACATTTTAATAAATTATGTAGTTAGTGCAGCACATTGAAAATATATCATAATATAGCTTGTTATAAACATTTTTAACTTAAATATTTCATAAAATAAACTAAAGTTATTAATTTTTAAACATTATATTAGGATTATAATAGTACGTTATAAATCTAGTAAGATTTTAGTATTTCTATAGTGAAGAAAATTACATTTTAAGATATATTTTAAATAATTAATAAAAAAAGTGTACTTACTATTCAGTTAAGAGTAAGTAAAAGTTATTTAATATAGAATATCGGGTAGTTCCACATTTTAATATAAATAAGCTATTATCAATACGAAAATACAGTTTAAAGTTTATTAGTCATTAGTAATTGGTAAATCTGTAAACTACATACACACACAAAAAAAAAAAATATCACTATAAATTAAAACAACGGTAGTAAAAGATAAAAAGATATTTAAAATAAAGTTATCATCAAGTTTAAGAAATTGATGCATTTAAAGTCGAAATAAAAAAGAAGCAAGAAATTAGTGTATACTTACTTCATTATTGAAATTATTTATGAAGATAAAAAAAAAAAAAATAAATAAAAATTTTACGTTTTATTTAGATATAGCTCAAAAAAAGTTAAGACATTTCGAAAATCAATGTATAGAAAATGCTAATATAAACATTTATTTGACATTTTAGGTATTAATAAGTTTATTAAATTTTAAATCACATCAAAATAAGAAAGTTAATTTTACCAAAAACTGGTTTTGTATAAAATTCTAGTTTTTCCTCCTTCTCTTAAGTTATTTAGAAAAGTACTAAGGATTTTTAATTTTGATCTCCTATAAGTATCTCTATTAGAAAAGTTTAAAATCTATGCATGTTTACTGCTTTAAAATTTGAAGTTAGACACACAAATATTTCTCATAAGTTAATTTATTAAAAATTAAAAATTAATTTTTTAATGTAAAATTTAAAATTTTTTGATAAGGGATTGTTCAAGTTTAAATTTTGATGAAAATTATGTACCCAAAAGCAAAATAATATTTTATGTTCAAGTTATTTCTATTATTTAGTTATTATTAAAAAAATATTGAACATAGACACTTGAAACAATTCATTTTTACTTAATATAATATAATTTTCTATACACAATGACATTTTTAAAATTTTTATATAAATTTCAAGTTATTTATAGGCAAATCATAAACAAAAAGTATGTATTTCCGATTGAACGGTTTTAGATTATAGTTAAATAATAAACAACTGGTTGTATTAAAAATTTCAGAAAATTAATATTGTACATCAGAGAATGTTATTATGATTTATAGTTATGGAAATGTAAATAATAATAAGGTATTTGATTTTTTTTTTTTTTTTATAAAAACGTATTGTTGTTATAAACTCGATTTTCTAACCTACTCAATTTTATTTTATTGTAAAATCATGTATACAAGGAGTATTTGCGAATATTGTAAATTAAATGCAAATCAAATCTAAATTGAGTAAACATTATTTATAGACAGTCGCATGTTAGTCACAGTTACTATCTATTTGCTTATTGGTGAAACTAAATATACTATAATATCTCGTACTATTAGTATATGGGGTATAAAGTAAAGTGATAGTCACACACTATTTCGCGTTAAACAATTCATGTTTTATTTTATTCATATGTTCATATTTCATGTTTGAAATTATGATTATTTTCACTTTTGTTACAGACCTGAAGGATTTGCAAATTTCTCGAATCATTTCAAACAAGACCATCAAATATGTTGCTAAAAATGTTTAATAATGTGATTTTATAAATATATACTATATAATGATATATTATTACTAATAATAAAAATATACATGATTTATAATATATATATTTACTCGCGGCTGTCTTGTAGCTTCAATTAACTTTCAATTTTACTTTATAAATTTTATTATATTATGTTAATTTTGTTATATATATATATAGTTTACATGTAATTTAATAAAATATAAATTCATTTTCAGTCAGTGACCCTGAGCTTACAGTTTTTTGTTATTTTATGACAAGTTTACTTTGTTTGGTATAAAACAACGATAATTTACACATTACAGTACAAATATGCGGTAATCATAATAATAATCTAACTTATTAATTTTGAAATTATATTGTTAAATACCTATTGAATTAAATTTAAATTTTGAAATATTTTTTCATGCATTATCTTTTTAGTTATTGCCAAGTATTGCATAACAAAATATAATAATTAGATACAGTAAAAATTTTAATTAAAAATGTTTAGATAAATTATTGTGATTACTATTCATTTTAAATTATATATCAATTTTGTCATTCAAAATTTTAAATTATTGATAATTTATTATTTAATTATTCTCATCTAATATTGTACTTAATTGTTGTTTATACACAAATAATATAAATTAACATATTTAATGTGGTATAGTACTATACTATAATAATAAATAATAATATAATACCTTAACATAGACATGTATCTAAAAAGTCTATCCATAACGCCGTATTATCATTATTGACTATTGTATAGTTGAAATGTATTAATATGATATTTTAATACTAAATAGATATAAAATATTAAAGTTTCAGTTACAAATTTAGATATAGTACTATTTTTAAGATTTAAAATAAATACTTTAATTTAAATATAATATACTTAGCAGTATTTATAAATGTTTCTAAAATTAATACACATTTAATTTATACTTCTATAAATTAATAATTTTTGTCTTAAAAGAAAAATATATATTTGTCCGTATGTTTTCATTAGTTATGTAAAAAAAATAATCTAACTAAAAATGTATGAATTTTTTTTAAACATGGGAATATTTATTAAAACTAAATATAATGAATTAGAGTTGAATAATATTTATTTTTATTTGTTGCATTATTATTTGCAATTCGATGAAAAGTTAAAAGATTATTAAAATTGTATTATTGTTGGCTATCTCTTCCTGAAAATCTCGTATAAATCTGAGGTCATTGCGCAGAAATATTTCGTGTTATCTTTAAAAGGAAACATATTGCTTATTTATATAATGGAAATACCTATGTATGTTATTAATTTTTCAATGAAAACAAAATGTAAGACAAAATAAATAATAATTTATAAACCAATAGTTGTGGCCGAGCAGTGATATAACATACCTAAATATATTTATTATAATAATGTAAACTATTTTTTATTTTTTTCAATCGGCAATACACTCAGCACCTGATAAGACCGTGAGGCAATACTTCAGCTGTCGGGTAATAACGTAAAAAACCAAACAACTTAGAACGTGAAAAAAATAGGTAGTTTATTTCATGAAAATTTAACAAATAAAATTCATTATAATACACGTATTTAACACGTAAATAGCAATCTTGTACACTCTATGTGGTAAAGTGTATAACATATACAAGATTAAAAATGACAAGGAATGAAAAGTTTTAGAAAATATTTAATACCCAGTATTAATATTATATTTTATTCAAACGTCCGTTTGGCTGTGGTCACAGTCTGTCCGGCGGGCGGCGGAACAGTTTTTTTGAATTATAGGTAATATCTATACGTTATACTTATTATAAATAATACAATGTACCGGACATATGCTATAATAATATTATTACGTATAAGTGTTTAATACATTGTTGTACCTGTATACATAGTATTATTACATTAAGTAATGTTTGTACTATAATGCTATGTCCATCGACGCCGGTCGAGGGTGGATTATCCGCGAATCGAGGAATGATTATTACAATAATAACGTCTGATTTTTGTGTATCTTTATTCGTCTGATGTTACCAGACAACATTTTATAAATTTAGTTTTAGTTTCTATACAAAATGTTTTGGTTAAGTACCACGTCACAAATAAATTGTGAATAGAAAAAAATGCATATAACACAATATTATATAGTACTGTTAATCTATGCATATTTTGTATCATACATTATTTTTTTTTTTTTAAATATGTTATGTTATTAATCGAGAGGCATAGAGAGAGAGAACGCGATGAATAAAAGGAGAGTGAGAGTGTGAGGAAGAGAAGGAACGAGAGTGTGAGAAGAGAAAGAGAGAGGCTTTTTTAAGTGGAATTTTGACCAGTACCATTTCATTACCTTTTATCATCTGTGCTTCTCGGCCAGGTCCGCCAAGATGTATGTGAATAGTGGTAATTTTTTCAGTGCTTTTACCTGGTAATTGAGGCTGTTAAGTCCATCCGTATTGTAACGTAAATACCCGAGTTCAAGGTATTTTTGTCTGTAAGGCAAGCACAAAACATAAACGTAAGTTATTATTGTTGAATATCATAACATGGCCTTTAATCAATTGATTTTAACTGAAAAACAGGAAATAATTAAACAAATATCTCAATTTAAATTTAGTTCTTTAGCTGGTATAGTTGGAATAATATATAGTTGACTTATTTAAAGTAAATAAATTAATATCAGCTCACTCATTAAAACATATTCTTAATTTAAATTTTTTAAATTCTACAGAACCCGATTTGTATAAACTATCTACTGTTATATCTATCTTTAAAAAGAGTGTAACTAATCTAATCAGTAAGTACTGAATAATTTAAGTTATCTCAAAAATAAAAAATGTTCTGTTTATACATAAGATTTTAAAATTAAAAATTAAAAGTTATTTATAAGTTTTTAAATCTATTTAAAAAAAAAAAAATTCTACCAGAAAGTTAAATTAGTTTTTTTTATGAGAATAATAGTAGCACACTCGACACCTTATGTAGGTACAGCAAAGTGATACACAATTGCCTACCTTTTTTTTAGTGGTTATTAAAATATGTTATTTATTCTACGTTTGTTTTTTTTTCATTAAGTAGAGAGGATTGGTATATTATGGTATATATTATATATATATTTGGAGTTCTTATTTTCATTTTTTTTAAATTTTTAGATAAATTATTGAAATTTTATAATTTTTAGTAAGTAATACTATTATTTATTTACCATTTATGCCACTTTACATAAAAGATTTAAAAGTATTCTCATCTACAATTATAATTATGTAGGTGTTACACCAGAATGTAATATTATAATAATTAATAAAAGTTTTGATTGGTACAGTAAATCCGCGAATTTCCCGAGAATAACATAATGTATTTAAGACTAAAATAATAATATCTTACATATTATCAAAATACAAAGATATATAGTTTAAAAAAATGCAAATTATAAAAAAAAATTGTAATATAATAACAATAATATTAAATAAATTGGTGGTATATAAATTGTTTTGGTGGAAATGTGTAATTGGTTAATTTTATCTATATGTTTGATAGATATAGGCATTGATGGAAAAGGGAATGGTACACTTTTGGTGGAAACATATTGTATCCATATCGCCTAATTTGAACTTGCATAATATAATTGTTACATAAATTAATAACATAGGATATAACTTATAAGTACTTAGATAGATGATTATTTTTGTTTTACCTTTCTTTGTTCTTTTCTTGTATATCGTGTGACAACGAATGATAATGTCCAAAGTCATGTGGGCATCTGGTGTAATTTAGTTTGTGAGCTTTGACCCGATTAAACAAATCATCATCTTCGGCACCCCATCCCCAGAATATGTTACTGAATCCATTGATTAGCTTAAAATGCGTTCGATTCATGCTCGTCACTCCACCAAAGTAATCACTGTACGGCATTCTAAACACATCGTAGTCGTTATTATTTTTCCTATTCAATACGTTTGTTTTAATATAATAAAATAATAACGTCTTTTGAATTTTTTCATTATGGTTTCTTTAAATTGAATTATGTTTCTTAATTTAATTATGATTAACTATTGATCATCCACATACCTTTGGCTGAAGTCTTTAATTATTACGAGTACTCAAATAGTCGTATGGTTGAGCCTACATAATATATTATAATTAACAATCCTTAGATCGGTATAAAATTTCAATGAATTTTGAAAGTATACCGCTTTTGTTTATCATATATTTATTAAGAACCTTTTTTTAACCAACAATTATTATTCCTAATAATAAGTTTAAAAGAGCCTTTTGATAAACAAAATGATAAATTATGAAGTCCTGTTTTGAATAATTATTTTAACGGTAAATGTTTTTATTCAGTATACTCATTATATCGATAAATTATTATTTAAAAAATATAGTTTAGTTTGTATACAACTTGAAGACTTGAAATATTTATAGCAGTACATTTTTGAAAAGAACAATTATTCATTATAACAGCCTAATTTTTAATTTCTTCATGACAAATTTCTTAGAAACAAATTTGAAATATTATTAATAAAATATTAAGTTAGGCATACATATGTAATATTATATATTTAAAATAAGCAATGTGAAAATATTTATTTTAAAACAAACATTGATAAAGATAATGAAGTTTATTTTCAAAAATATCACCAATAGTTTAAAATAATTGTATAACTATAAAAAAAGTGTTTAATTAACGATTACCTGCTTTTTTTTTTATCAATAGCTACTGCCATATGTTTTGGTCGGTCCGAACAATCATAAAAATTACTGTTATTCATTGGTATGAGATCTACGTCGTGGAAATAGAAACATTCATAATTGTTAAACTTTAATGCTTCGGTATACCCAATGTTTAGTAACTTGCCCCGGTTAAAAGGACCATCGTCTATTTGATGAACAAAAAAAAAATTATATCAGATTATCGTGAAGTGCTTAATTTTTGATTATAAGGTTTTAATAATTTAAAATTTTATCAATAAAAACTTTCTTCAGTCAAAGACTCACTGAACTGTTCTATGACAAAAATAGTGTAGTCTAGTTTTTGTTTTGTTAAAAATGGATGTAAATTTAATAGGAGAGAGCAGAGGTTTGAAAATCGGTTTTTATAAGGCACTAAGATTGCAATTTTATGTCTCGCTTCGCAGTCCAAAGGCATTTGGTGACCTCCTTCTAAAATCCTTAACTGTGATAACTGTAATGCTACGTCTTCCAATTTCTCCTTAGTGGGTACAAGCAAACGGAATGTTTCATCTATAAAAATATAAAAAAATAAACCTATAGTTTGTTAATTTAAGATTCACATTTTATGTGTTATGTTGAAAATGGACTTAAGTAACAGAACAAGGTATTATAACATTATGCATATGTATAAAAATTATTTTACATTATAACAGATTGATAACAATTTTATTATTTGGAAAATTTCTGCTAACATTGTAATACCAATTTTATACACCTACGAATTACGATGGTGTATTTATTTTAATTTCCACTTTAATTTTTATACATAATTTTTTCGTACAAATTAAATTATCACAATTTGTTGAACCTCTTTGGTATAAATAATCATATTAAATTAATAAATTTACATTTTATATTACAGCTATATAACAAATATATAATTGTAAAATTACTTAAGACGGGTAGTATTTTTGGACACAACGCAAGATTTAAGAGATTAACGTAATTGTTTTTCAATGCATTGGTTTGAATTTTATTATTGACCTGTAACATATATTTTATTAATTCATAGTGAAAAGAGTAAGAGTTTGGTAAGCTACCAAACATAGTTTATATAATTGAAAACAATAATAAATATGTATAGTTAAAATACGTTCTAAATTAAGTTTTATTTATACAAGAATTATCAAAATTAATTTCGAATTTTTTAAACATTACTCATTCTTGTTTTTCTCGAATTTCGCATTTGAATTGCGCTTCAAATGAAAAACTCTAAAGTTCACAGATAGGTACTAAGTTACATATTTGAATTTTTTTTTCAAAAATTTAATATATTTTCATTAGATAAGTAATATTTTAAAGATAATATGTGTTTAATGTAACATATTGTTTTATATGCGTGCAACAAAAAAATCTGCAATACATTTTATGATATGAACACGCTCAATGTATCTTAACAATAATAATAAAAATAATATTATGAAGAGTTATTACAGTAAAATTAACAATAAAATATATCTAAAAAATATTTTATAGAACTTGATTGTTTATTTACCATAGTTATACTATTGGAAAAATCGGCGCGAGGTTCTAGCTCAGGTTTTGGCTCAAATTTAGTTGATGGGACACATTGTTGTCTAGTAGTCATCAGATTGTAGTAGTCGTGATAATAAAAACTCTGCACCAGTAAGCAGACTATAATTATTCCGAAAACAATTTTTACACGTGAAAGTGTTAGTAGGAACATAGTAGTTCAATAAATATTAATAATTCCCGATTTGGTGGCTAGAAAATAAAAATACATTTATTAAGAGACTGTTTTATGGTTTGTGATAATATTATTGTTTTAGATTTTTTTTTTTTTTTAATTAAGGATAAAGGTTACAACAGCTAGTTCGTTAATCTACAGTTTTTTTTTACATTGTTAATGGAAAATTTTAGTTACGGTTGATAATAACTGAGCTATAAGTTGAAAAGTATTTACAAGTTTATAGATTTGCAATTTTTTTCTAAAATTAATTATATAGTTTTATCTTTTCATAAAATCGTATTACCAATATCAATGGATTTAAACATAAATATATAATTTTACCTATGACGAGGGCGCTGGTGATGGGGACGATAGCAAGGTCCTTAAAATTGTCGTCATTACCAAGCTTCTCGCTATGATCCCCGTCATCAGTGCCCTCGTCAAAGGTAAAAAACTTTAACTGGGATGATAATGAGTTGTAGAAAATAATTACTTATTTATGTTCTATCGATGTGAAATATGAAAGTGAGTATGTATAACTTGTGATAGTTCTATAATGATTTATAAGTTGCAGTAAACAAAATAATTTATAATCACTTAGGTATTTTGGTGAAAATATGTAAACTTGCGTCCATATAGTATTACTAGACCTAACCTCGTTAGTATATATAATATACTTTCTATTTTTAACTAAAAGCCCAATACTTATTATGGCTATAGTCTGACGGATCGGATCGGCATAGGAATACATAGCTCTGTTAGTCATAAGCCTAGACAACCAGGTATTCCATTTGTTGATGTTGAAATTTTATACAAGTATTTTTTATATAATTTTAATGAAATTTTGGCTCTTTTTGAGCTATTTATAGGAATTAAACATTTTTTTTTTTTTTAATAATTGTTAATAAAATTTTTCGCTCAGTCAAAAATTTATAAAATATATAGAAGTTATCTCGTAAGTAATTATTCTAATATTTAAAAATCTAAAGATTTATCAAAAGTTTGTATATAGTAAGAGAATATTTTATTTTTGCAAAAAAAAATTTAGATTTTGTTTTTGAAGGAAATTTAAATAAAAAAATACCAATATTAATTATTTTGTTTCAATTCAAAAATATTATTGATGTGGACTTAAACTCTTTAAATATTATTTTGTTTTATAAACACAATGTCGTTTTCAAAACATTTATATTAATTTTAAGCTATTGCCTATTTTTACTTTAAATTTCGTGATGGTTGATCATTGATTAAAATTTAATACTTAATTTTAGCAAAAATTAAATTATAGATTCTATAAAGTATAAATAAACTGTAAATATGCATTAAAAGAATTACAACCCATTATTAATAAAATTTGAATTTTACTTACTGGTATTATTATTTATTTTTAATCTGAATTATTTTTCACGGTAGTAAAATACGTTTTTGAATTGACACATAATTTGAACTCCACAATAATTTGTTTGAAATACTTCTTTTTTTTTTTAATTTTTCTAGAGTTTCATAGTTTTTGTAATAAATAATTGGTATTATTATAAATAATGTGGTATCGCAATTTATAAGTTAATTGAATTATAATGTAATTAAATGATTACTGTGTTACTAATATGATATTTTATTTTATATTGAATCATAGTACTATCCAAGTATCCAACACTGTCGGGAATAGATATTGCCAACCAATAATTAACAATTCAAACATTTTGTACAAATGAATAAATATAATAAATTCTAAAAATCAGATTTTATAAAAATGTATTATATATATGTGTGTGTGTATAATATAAAATATGATTAATAATTTTAAATTTGTTGTCAATGTTTAACACGTTTAATATATGTGGGCAAGTGTTCTGTATTGTTAACATGATTATTATTATTTAACCCGTCGTTGATTTATAGCACCGATAGTGATGTATTAGCGAAATGCTCACCTATTAAAATACACGTATGAGCCTACAAATTTATATATTTCGGTATTGATAAATATCAATATTGAACTGCTAAAGCATAATAATAAAACAATATAATAATATAATAATAAAATAACTAAATAATATAATAATATAATAATAAAATAACTAGATAATATAATAATATAATAATAAAATAACTAGATAATATAATAATATAATAATAAAATAACTAGATAATATGGTAATATTGGTAATGCGATCAGTGACGTGCGAGCACAACGACAACGCTAACATAATATTATACGTTATTATTACATGTACGGCAACATTGGACTTCAATAACTTTGTTAGTTTATTTATAACATTTAATGTTTTTCCGTATTTGTTTTCGTGAATAACTCAATGAAGCATTTATATAATATTGTCAAAATCGAATGAAATATAAACCAATGGTTCTAAAAATACTAAATGTGTGAGCAAAATACTCATAGTGTCACCAACGACCGGTTAATATTGAAATTAGGTTGATATGATATCGCCATTCGTAATATAATATTTATTTTTTATTTTTGGTTCACCTGAAGTTTAAATTAATAATTTTTAATCAATTTAGGCAAGTTTTAATTTTTTTATTCAAAAAAAAAAATAAATAAAAAATTAGTAATATTCAGTAACTAATACATCAGTAAATATTATTTTGTTTTAATAGTACCGAATCATGGAATTAATAATTTAAATTTTAAGACATTTTTGTGAATTTTTGAATTCTTCTTCGAAAATTTTGGGAGACAAATTCATTTAAATCACTATTGAGAAGATTAATCATCTTTTCATCGATTTCAATGAATCTACCCTGATTTTTAATCTGTTTATATACTAAAAGTTGTTTTATTAAAGAAAATGGAGAATATTTTAATTTCTAACTTACTCGTGTAAGTATTAAATAGAATACGTATAAATGATTAATCTCCTATGTTACTATGTGTACATAAACACATAGTATAATTTTATGTGAAGTGTAAACATATATATATATATTATTTATGCGTACAAATAAAATATTTTGAAAATAAATAATTAAAGCTAATAATTGAGTAATAAATTATTAAATAATTATTTTGGGGTGGAAAAATAATAAGAATTAAATTTATGATAATTGATATTCGGATAAATAACAAGTGTATTTTCGAGAATTTTACTGTGAAAAATAGTGTGAATTAAATTTAAAGATTTTATTGTGAGTAATTATAGTATAGTATAGTATAATATATTTATATTTTATCATTTTGAGAATTTTATTAATGAAATAATGTAATTTATTATTTGATTAATTAGATGGCTGCCATTAAAAAATATTATTATTAATCTAATCCAATATATTGTTACATGCATTTAACTTGGAATTAGGTAGGGTTTACGTACACGTAACTTCTTGGTAAAGATTCTTACGAGTATTCCGTTCTATGATTTTCCAAGAAATACCATAAACTGTGAAAGATTATAATTTTTTAATTATTATAGTCAGTCATATCTCTTGATTGATGGATATTTTTTGAAATAAGTGTAATCTGTGTAATTATATAATTTTATATCAAAAAATTAATTTTAAAATTTAATACAAAATCCTATATACATATATTATTTTTATATATATGGTCCTTATATAATGCAGTATAGTTATTGATCATTAAGTACAGATAATATTTATACTTAAAAAATGGGATTTACGTAACTGCTCTACTGTACTGTAGCTAAGCAGTAGGAATCGATTTTATCTCGTCATTGAGTAAGTTACTGCAATAGATGTGGTCAATTTGAATTCAATGATAAATTACTGTGTATGAATATATATATTATTTTCAGTTTGTTATATTTCTCGTCTTTTTCCCATGTAACTACTTTAAACAAAAGTGTAAGATGAATTAAGTGCTTCAAAATTTTTTTTTGAATTATTTATAACAAAGTTTGATAATTGTATGTTTGGTATACTACGTTCGTCCAACTTAATTCGCATGAGAGGTTTTTTTTATCTTTTTCTTCTATAGAGACTTTGTTATCCAAAAATGCTAAGTCAACCAATGTTTCACTGAGATACCAACTATGTGTAGATAAACTATTAATCGCTATTTCAGCAATTTTTATATTCTATTAGTTCGTTAATGAAATTTGAATCATTTCTTGAAGTTTATGTTGCAGACTGAGCAGTGAACCAATATTTTACATACATGCTGAGAATGAAACATGTACATTTTTAGACAATAATATATATCAGTTCAGCCATCCATCTAGCCATATGGTACGTTCTTAGAGTTATTATATTTACATTTTTTTTTTTTTTTTTGTGGAATAATACCAAAAGAAAATGTGATAGTTGAATTAGCCATTTATAATCATCTCTAGGTTGAAATTCGTTTAATTTTTTTCACATAACAATGTAATCAAATTATATTATTGTGGTGATAATGTCAAATTAATATATGGATTTTTGATTCCTCTTAATTTAGTTTAATCGATGTTCGTCCAAGAATAAGACAATCTTTGAAATAATAAAATATTTGGGCTAGCCAATGCACCCATTAATGTGTTATAAACTTTTACAACATAAGCCCCATTTAGCTCTGCAAGCTAAATTCAATAGATCTTCATTTAGTTTTTTTTCTAATACTGTACAACAACCTGGTTTTATACCCGTGTTATTAGATGTAGTGTTGAAATATATTATAATAAATTATCATCAAATCAATTATAATCGTCAAGAATATTATAAACGGCTTCAGTTTGTGCTCGACGTGTACTATTAACTATTAAGTATAGAGAGTATTCCCAAGAGTTTAGTTACATTTTCTTTCGAAATAAGTACTGTTAAACGGTTTACAAACTTTTTTGAAGAAAATGCCGGGAGTAATTTATGCATTTCTTTTGATATTTTATGATAAAAAAGACGTTGTTTTTGAATTGATTCTTTATTTATGGCAAGTTGTTTGGGAGCGATTTCTGACGATAATGCTACCGAAGACAAAACTTATGTGGCATTTTTCTCATTTAATTTAGCCCTATTTAATGCACAAGTCAATTCAAATGATACAATACTGTTAAGTCTATAGTATTAAATTTATTTTCCTTGGACTAATTTTGACGTATTTTTCGTCATATTGAGAACTTATTTTAGTTTCACTTAAATTTTGTACTTTTACACAATTTGAATTAGACTACCATTTAACTTCTTTTGTTTACTTAGCTTTTTTCTTTTCCAAGTGCTTTAAATTTTTCTGTTATACTCAATTTTTTGTCTTCCGCTTACCTTTCTAATTAAAAGTAATTAAATATTACTATTAGTTTATGTAATAACTTACTAATAAGTATCTCTAAATGTCTAATAAATAATATTTATAAATTATTTAAAACAGTAGGTACATTTCACTATTTAAAATAAATTCCGGTAAAAGTAATAAGAATTGCAATTTATAAAAAAGTAAATAAAAGTTAAAAAAAAAAAAAAATAATAATTGATAAATTTGTCATAAATTTTATTCATATAAATAGATTTTTAGATTATTCATAATCTAAATTAAACACAATTATTTTTCAATCAAGTAAATTATTGGTCTGTTTAAGTATTGTTTGTGCGCGATCTACCAGTATAATTTATAACAAAGTTTTCAAAAAGGATGTCAATAGAGTTCGTATAAATAATATTATTGGTTAATACTTTACATAGTAATTTAATATTATGAAATGTATAAAATAATATATGTACTGATTTTTATTCATTACTAGTATTGTTGAATTAATCCCCTTTTGAGTTATTGGTTTAATTTTATAAATGTAATTATAGAATGATAATTTTATTATTAAAAAATGAATTTATTAAATATGTAACTGTCATTACTCATTAGAATTTTTCACCAACTTAAATCAATAATATTATTAAATTACATTTTTTTACCATTTAAGCCGTTACGTAATTAAATTATGTGTTTAATTCTTTAACCATTGTTATTTGATTATTACTTATATATACTGCTTATATAATCTGACTAAACTGAACTTGCGGCCAATCTATCACATAGTAATCATAATATGTTACTTTAAAGTCCTCGAACTTTATTTTATAGAAATTATGTTTTATGATATATTATCCAAATAATTTTATATATTTTGTCAAATAATTGTTTAATAATCATTCTTAATAAATGTTTTGTTCATAGTCTTATTATTATGTATTTTTATGACGTCAATATTAAACTATACATTGATTTGAAAATAACACAAATATAATTAAATCTGTTTATGTTAAAAATCGTGTACAATTTAATCAAAACATTTCGAAATTAAGAGGGGCCAAAGAATTCCTTATATTTCAAGAAAGTTGCTGCCCTTCAAAAAATACACGTGCTGTTTTGAAATTAAACACTCAGTGGCGAAACCTGAGACTTAATATACAATTTAACTCATATTAAAATTAAAATTATGAATTTGAAAATGACATCTGAAGGTAATCGATAAAAATGAATTAAATTTCCAAATAATTTATGAAGTGTTTCATGAAGTGTATAATTGTATGACCAATGATAAATAATACTATAGGAGTAAAACATTTTTTATAAGAAAGAATGTTAATAGGTATAGGTACAATGAATAAATGTACAAATCATTTATAAATCAAAAAATGTAAGAAACATCAACTAATTTACATCTAGAAGTTGCATGGAGGGGATCTAATTGGTGTAAAATCGTTGTGTTCATAGGTAATCAATTATCATATTAAACTGCAGTTAGGAAAGTATTTAACGCGTTCAATAAAATCAATGTAAGCCAAGTATATGGAATCTAAATGGATAATTTGTACTTTAGGATAAACTAACTGTGCAGATCGTAATTAAGCAGCTATAAGTTAACTAAATTTCTCAGGTATTTGAATTCCGATAAATAACGCTATATATCACACTTGATTTGTTCTCAGATATTTAAATTTGCGAATAAAGTAATGTCTAGATTTTTGGTGGTGGGTCAAATGTGTATCTAGTAGTTAAGTAGTTAAGATAGCTTAAAATTAAAAATGCTTCGTTTAAAATGTAAGCTTATACCGATGTTTTGAGTACAATTGTAGTATGTTTAAATGTTTTTGTAAATATATAAGGTTTTTTTTTAAGTGTATTTTTATGATCCACTATTTGTCATGAGAATAAAGATCTGTTAAATTTGTCACTAATCGTATAAGGTAAAATTGATTTATTCTTTAATTAAATTTTATACTTTGTAATTACCTCTTAAATTGATTATATATGTCAAATGTCTTTTTTAATCGATAAATTTCTTGTTGTTTTTTTTTTTTTTTTGCTTTTTAAATAATAGTTTTCAAAGTTATACAGAGATTCTAGGTTGCGAGTGAAGAAGTCAGGATGGTAAGATAAATTCATTGGCTAACTGATTAAATTGAAATTTTGTGTAAATAATTTAAAGCACTTAAATTTACTTTTAATATTATGATCTAACATTATAGTTTATTGTTTATTGATATTCTATGGTTGTTGTTGTACATGAGTTGTGTAATATTCCTTTAAGCCACTAAAAGTCAAATATTTTCCATGAAATGTCTGGCTGTTGTCAAAATTGTCATCAGAGGGTACACGTCGAAAAGCTCGTAATCTGTCGTAGAAACATGGTACAGAGAGTAGGAAAATGTACTGTTATTTTAAGTCTATTAAATTAGTTTGAAAATATGAAGTACTGAGATTATTTAATGATTATTAAAATATTTATCTACGCCTGACGACGTGTGACATTGTCAAAGCTTTTTTGGCATTATTTCTTAATGCAAACAAATTGTTCTCAAATCAATCCATTTAATTTATTATTGTATTAATGTATAATTAAAATTTACCGTGCATTTTAACCTTAAACAAATTTTATACTCAAAACTTGAGATATATCTGCTGCGAAATACCCTCACACACACACGCGCGCACGCAAGTGACTCTCTTCAGCACGTAACTAATCCGTTGCGGTAGTACCCGTCTGACTATGCGTCATTCACAATTATTTTCGTTTGTTTTCAATCAGAGTTTTTGACATCGAACTACGTATACCTTATAGTTGTTTCGACCATGAAAACCATGATCCATAAACTACAAGTCAGTATTCAAAGCGACTGTTTAGGATGAACGTCGACGTCGTCCGGAAGAGAGCGACACACAGCGCGAACAGGTGCGGGAAAAGCGCGGACCGAATCAACAAGTAAACCGTCGGGGCGGGGTGCTTGTTGCGCGGAAAACGCGCCGGTCCCGTCGCCGCCGTTGTCGCTGTTGCCGCAGCGGCCCGCCGAACCGCTCCAGTCGTCGTAGCGCGGCCCCGCTGTCCGTGTGTCCTGGTTCCGGATATTGCGCGTCATCATGCGTTTGGTGGTCAAGATCAACTGCTGTAAGGTGCCCAAGTACAGCGGCGAGAGGCTGTTCAAATTGGAGTTTAGAGGTAAGTCGAAGCCTGACGTACGTACACGTCTCGGGTGTGGACGTCGGTATTGACACACTCTTGTCACGGAAACGAAATGCGTTAAAATAAGAAAATTGAATAAATATTTATAATTTCCGTATTATCGCATATATTATAGGTAATGTGTATAATATTTCGTGCACGAATATTTTATGATGTATTATTATTAGTATAATCATCATCATTATTATCTATTTAAACGTCGTGTCTATATATATATATATATATCGTATACCGCCGTGAGTTTTCCCGTTGAAATTCCTCATCTTCACGTGTTACACAAAAACACACGGTGGTGATACTCTGCTTGAAATGTTTTATAATGATAATAATATCATAATCACATGTGCCATACACATTTGTGTATTGTATGTCAATATATTACGTTTTATCGTGTTTGTGATTTAACATTGGCGTAATTTTTAAGTTTAGTAATAAAATTTAATTAAAAATTAAATAAGTTTAAACATGGACGAAATTATGTAATTAAATGAAGAATAACGTTTTTAGTTCATTATTTATAATCAAAAAATATTAGCTATTTGAAACTTTTAAAATACATAATTATGTTTCAAGCACACAACATTTTAAAATTATTTAGATTTATTTTACACTTTTAATTATTTTATTTATATCATATTACTAATAGTACAATAGGTTACGACTTAAAATAACAATTCATATGATAGTAGGCTAAAACACTGTCTCAACTGGAAATCGTTTTTCTTATGTAGTGATTTATTATTTACTTCAAATTTAAGTAATTTAACACATATATTATGGTAAACTACTCAATGATGGCTGATGAGGTGCACTCGACTAGTCATTTACTTTTGAGCGGGTTACCTACTTTCCTTCTTTTTTAGGTCTCAAACTTTTTAAAATATTTAAAAATATCATAATATATAATATGTAAAATTAATGCCTTAATAAAATACTTTACTTGTAGAAATTTTATGTATTAGTAAAATTTAAAAGGATATCTTACCTGCATGTGTTGCTTCATCTTATTAATGTACAACATGACAAATTGGTACTAAGCAGAAACAAGCTTTTAGCTTAAATATTAGAAACCTATTATTAAACTTAAAAGTTTAGAACATTATTTGTAATTGAACGTTAAATTTTTACGATCTTTTAATTTTTAAGTAAATTTGAGTATATATTGTTGATACTGCAATTTAAAAAATTATCATAACTCACCAACAAATTGAAATACCGTATAAAACCAAATTAAAAACTCAGACACTGTAAATTATTTATGAGAATTTCCTTTCTTTAAGTTTTTGTATTGCCCATTATACTCTAATTCAAAATTGAAATGTAAATTGTTTGTTTGTTTTTAAAATATGATTTGCATAAATTAAAAATATATAATTTACTTTAAATTACGTTTCATATCATAGATAATTTAATAGCATGTAAATGAGAAAAAAATTCATTAATAGTAATATAGTATTATACTATTTTAATCTCGTATTAAATATATTCCATTTCTTGAAATTTGAAAAGTTTTAATTTTTTAATCTTAATTCAATTTTGCTAAATTCCTATTTTTATTCATATATTTGTATATGTATAGTTAATCTTAATACTATGAAGTAAAGTTTGAAATAACTTAACACATGATTATTGATTCGTGAAACGCATTATATTTTATCTAATTATTTTTAATTTAACAATGTCAAACAAACTTAATGTTTACTTAAAAATGTATTATCTGTGTTATATTTATATGAGATTAATTTACCGCGAACTTTTTCCATGATTCAAATTTCTATAAAATTTAGGACGAACATAAAAGATTTAACCGTATCGGTTATTAAAACATACCTATAATTATTATTCTATTCTTAATTTTTATTTTTTCTTCAATAAAAAAAAAAAAAAAAATTAAAAAGGCACCGTTATATTGTTTTTATCAACGTACATTATGTAAAATGTAAATGTCAAAATTACATGATTTTAGAAGTATTAAATTGGGATTTATAGTTAATAGGTACTAATGTATTTAAATTATATTATTATTTTTCATCAATATTTTAAATTTGATTTCTAGAGTAAAATAAAGCAAAATTAATTATGTAATAATTAATTTTCTGTATAAAAAGATTTGATTATATTTTATTAATATTTTAAATTCATAATGTGCTTAAAGTATTATGTGAGGTAAGTATATTATTATATAATAATTGTTATACATGTAGTAATCATTAATTATTTTATAAATATAGTATTTATATAAGAGTAGCTAAGTGCTTTATAATTTTGTATAAAGTTTGTTAAATATAAGTATAAAAATAGAAATGTTTGGTAGATCGATCAAAACTGAATAACTTATGTGAAAGTGTTTTACAATTAAGATATCTGTTAGTATATACTAGTAAAAATTTTATAATTTTTTGGAAATATTATTAAAAAAAATTATAATTTAAATATTTATTTTGTGAGAATATATTAGACTTTAAATAGTATCATTGGGGGAAAAAAAATTAGGTATTTTATTTTATTTCAAAAATAAGAATTTATGCTCTTATTTTTAACAAAAATGACTTAAAGTATTTTAATGAATATGTTTTTTTTTTTTTTTTTATATAAATAAATGATGAGCAAGGATAAAAAAAATGAGTAAGTTTGTATTTTGATTTAGAATTAGTTATGAATCAATAATTAAGGAAAAATATTTTAAGCTCGAATTATATAGAGTTATCCTAGAAGCTATTTATCTATAATCTATGTTTAAAACATTTTAAGTACTGTATAAAAGTTGTAAATTTTCGTTGATAAGCTAGTGCTTAAACTTTTAATATTTATAATACATATTATCGATCAATATTTTTTGGTATATTTTTTAATATGAGGATTATGTGATATATCAGATTTGTTGAACTAATCTTTCGATTAAGATTGTTTAAAATACGTTCAATATGGGATCGAACACAAGATATCTTACAATTTTTATGCCGCACTTGTATCCAATCATCGACTTAACCCAGATATAATCGATTTTCTCAAGCAAACTGATTTAAATTATATCATTTAAAATTTTAAAATAATAAAAAACAAAAAAATGTAAGCCAACATTTGTAACACGTGTAAAGTTAATAATATTAAAAAAAAATGTAATTAATGACCTTTGCAGCCGATGTATTTTAAGACTAATAAATATATATGTACTATGTATATTGTAAAGAAAATACCTAATTATTTAAACTGTATGTAAATTATCAAAACTTTAAATGTGTTGCTTAAGTTGTGGTTTAAATCAATAATAAAAAAATATATTTAATATAATTATAAGTAACTAATATCCATATTATTTTTTAATGAAAAAAGTAAAAAAAAAAAATAAAAATAAAATATTTTTTAAATATAAAAATAGCTACAAAAAAAATGTATTGAATTAAACATTTAATCAATAACATCAAAGGTAAAACACATAAATAACAAAAAAAAATATATAAGGTAGTTGATACTCAAAGCTTTATGTAACATATTCAATTATTTTTATTTATTTGTTTTTAAGTGTAATACATACATGGTTTGAAGATTATTGATCTTAAAATTAATAAATTATGCAACAACAATTTTTATTTTTAAAGACGTATTTAAATTAGAAAAAAGAAAATAGAACCTAGTACATTTAATTTTGTTTAAAAAAATTAAATAACATATTATTTTATTTTAAATAGCTATGATGTTAATAAAAATATGGTGGAAAACTTCTTGGACAAAAATATTAATACGTTGTCAGCTTTAAAGTTCTTGATTATCGTGAAAAGAATGGCTGTTTGTTATTTTGCATAAATAGAATAATAAAATATTTCGATATATAAATAGAAAATATTTGTACAAAATGTTTGAAAATAACACATATAAATATTAAATGAAAAATGTTCATTTTTGAATTTTAAATTTTATTTTTAAAACTCAACTTTGTATATAATGAATGCTAACTTTGTCTTCCATAAATTTAGATTTTATATTCTAAAAGCGTATAGAAAAATGTGCAACATTTATATTTCATGACATCATTTACAGAGTAATTGAATAATATTCACTTGACATTATGAATGTTTTAGTTGATAGTATGTCTATGCATGAAGTCGAATTGTATATATTTCTTTTAAATTGCACTATTAACCAGAAACAAAAAAAAAAAAGTAGCTAATGTTTAAATTATACTCGATTTAAAATAAGGTAATCTAAAAATTGTACTCATTCCGGTCATTAAATAATACTGATTATATTTCAATAGTTGGAAGAATAATATGATTTTTTAATATTTAAAGCTCATCGTTTTTATTATAATAATTAAATATGTAGCTACAATTTAAATATAATAATATTTTAAGAACAATTTTTCTTTTTGGAAATCAATAAATACATAAGTACAATTTAAATATCAAATAATTATTAGCTACGTGTAATATCGTTATAATAATTCTAAATCGATAAGCAATCGATTGTAAAAATATATAAGTATTTATAAATTATAAGTAAGTACTTATATAATGTAACTTAAATTAGATAAACATTAAATTAAATTTTAATTAAAAATGTAAATTTTTCTATACTCAAATCTATCGTGTCTTAGTTTTAGTAATTTCATACTTATAGACCAGTCAGTGAGTTGCTTCAAATAATATATATATATTGTTTTATTATAAAATAACTTGACAAAAATATTCCAAATTTAATGCAATAATAATACATATCTCGATTTGATACACAATTTACTGTAGTAGAACTAAATTCACGACACAAAATACCTACTCATGGTCTTAAAGTTATAACGTTATGATGCTTGAGTTGTTCACGCGTAATGCAATACTAAAGCAATGAATATATTATGTTTTCTATTTCATGATTATAAATAATACGTACATAGTATGAAAGTTGTATTTATTTTATTTATGTTATTATTAAAATAAATATTATAAATTGAAAATTTTAGATTTATTAGGCCTAAAAAATAATACAATATTACGTATTATATGTATCACATTAGAAGCTATTAAATAATAATAAAAAAAAAATTTTCACATCAAACTAAATCAAGACGTATAAATTTGGAAATTTTTAATCTAAAAATTCACCTGTATTAAACTATTGTACGTATTACTTATATTCTCATGTTTATTTTATAATTATTACATATTCAATTATAATAATTATCAACATTATTTATTTGGAATTTAATGACGTAATCTTGTAAATAATTTATTTATTTACTTTCATTTTTTTTGTCAAGATAAGGTTTTACATTTTTATTGTTGGCTGACAACTCTTTATTATTTATGTTTTGTTTTACTTATTATTTTAAGTTAGTCTGTTATTAATAATATTATTAAAATATATTTTCATTAGCTCCATAGGTAGGTATTTTTTAGTTTCTCACCACATTGTAATCATTATAAACTTAAACAATAATAATAATAATAATAATAATAATAAAAACAATAAGACAGTGTTCATTTAAATGCGAGTTGCTTAAAAGTATTTTTTCTTTTCAAAAATATGAAAGTCTTAACTCAAAGAAAACTTTTAAAATGTTAAAAATAAGAGAATATTTTTTAATTTTCACTTTTAAGCTTTTCAAATATTTTTTTAAAAATAAAACTTTATAGTTTACTTATTATAATTTGTATACATGATTTTTAATCATTTTAACTTTTAATAAAATAACTATAGTAACCTTATAATAAATTATCTAATTTTAATAAGTTTATTTAAGGAATTATGCAAGTTATATTTTATATTATGCATTCATAAGAATTGTTATAATATTAACTCAGAGAAAAAAAACACTGAAAATATATTCATTTTTTTTCAACAACAGAGACCTATTAAAATAATTTTAAACTAATATATTTACTATTTAACTTTCTCAACAATCTCAACTATTTATAATAATGTTTTCTCCTATACCAATAGAATTAATATGTAAACTTGCAAAATAATAGATGTCAGATGTCGAAAAATGTATCTCCAATAAAAAAATAAAATAAAAAATAATAATAATTATAATAAAAATATTGTAACATTTTTTATATTTTATAACTTGTCCTATAAAATGAACTAAAATAGTAAAATTTAAATTTTTACTGAACAATGTATGTGATAAATTCAATTTTATTAAATAATTAATAATAAATTAAAGTGTATTTTTACACGATATTGCATGTAATGTTAATGTCCAATTTTTAAATTTAAAGATTTATAATTTGTGTAAATGACATAGTTTTTTATTATTTTACTTAAAATATTAAAATGATACTTAAAACATTATTTAATGCGCAGGTGGTTAATAACTAGTAATTACACAGTGATACATCTGGAAACTTAATTTTTACTGGAGTCCTTTATATTATATCTTTAATTTGATCTAAAGCAACAAAGCAATTTGCGTTCAAGTTAATTTTTAAGTTGCGTGTTTCAAGTTTTTAATATTATTTCAGTTTTATTAGCATTTATATTAATGGTTTTAATGACGCCATCAATTCAAAAAGTCATAGATGTTAGATGTCTAAGCTTCAAATATACGTATTATAACTTATAATGGTACATTATATGGTATATTCATGCACAATATGAAATATTTTATAAAATAAGTATGTTATTTCGATTTTTTTTTATTTTTATTATTCATAATTATTATTAATTGATTAATTCGTTAAATGTCTCCAAAAAAGAAGTTACAGTTTGTCCCTTGCAAGATTGACATTTCTTATAAGATAATTCAATGACAATACAATTTTAATTTATTACTTTTATATAATTATTGTTTTAAATTGTATTTTTAGTAGTTTATTTGTTAATTGTTAGTAACCTTTACAGTTAATTTACATTTTAAAATTAGATACTTTAATTAAACTTAATTAGTAATAGATTAATATAATATTGCAAAGCATAATAAATATATTCAACATTTTTTTTTTAAATATAAATGTAGTTATTATGATTATACCGGTGACTTTGTAACTGTTTTATTGAATCTTATTGTATTTTGAACTAGTAACGACTAAATTTGTTTTACGATAAACTATTTTCATAACATTGTTGAATGTTATATTTTTTCCTTAAAGCCTTTTTTGGTTAGTTTATATCGTATAACTTGCATTTATATTTTATTTTTTAGATGACGACAATTCTAAGTACCGTGTATGTTCATTGATCAAATTTTAATTATAATATAGTACCTACTTAAAAACATTGTGCAAAATAACATTTGATACCTATTCAAAATTTTTGAAAATTCACTTAACAATTTATAGGTTTGTGAATATATTTGATTTTTAAAACTATGTAGTACAAAACTTTGTTATTTTAGTAACATTTTTCGAAATATTTTGTATTCTTAAACTTTCATATTATCAAAACTTTAAAAGTTTACAATAAATTTAATAATAAAAGAATTCAACCTTTAACGATTTAAGATATTATTTTTGAAGTACAAAAATTTTAATTTATTTAGTTTATTCAAAATTTAAAATTTTACTGTCATTAACATTTTAGAGTTAAAAATGAATAGTTTACGAGGTCATTTACGGTCAAATGGTCACCAAATGAAGCTGTGCTGGGTGAACTGAACGAATGAGAAGTAAAGTCGGGCATGCTATCGATTGTAGGTTGTATTTACTACCTATGTTTACTTCCTGTGGTTTTCACTAAGTTAGAATGCAATAATTTTTGACGTTCGTGTGAGCCATATTTTTTATTGATTTACGTCGTTTGTTATTTTTTACGAAATTGTTTAACAGTATTTTGTGCAAACATGAAATAACATAATTTAAAAATGTATTATATATTAGGGAGATAAAAATATTGACTAATGTATTTATGAATAAATATAGATTAGCAACTTATTTAAGTTAATATAGAAAATAATGAAAGATTTCTTAGATATTATATTTATAGATAAATTAAAAATGATTGTATATATGTTTCATATAGTTTCAAAATAGTTTTCGACAATTTTGGTTTTGCGACTATTATGTTGAAAGACAAATATCAAGAAATATCTTGGAAATACAATAGACTTTTCTAATCTGATTTCTAATAATCGTATGTGCTGAATGAATAAATACATATTTTAAATATCAATTGGGAAAATAAAATTTATATAAAAATTGAATAATATTTTGTTTATATTAAATATACTATACATTTTAGTAAATTAATAATTTAAAATAATTACAGCAATATTA